>NC_063347.1:33441496-33467962 GCF_021869965.1 Rhincodon typus
TCAGCTTTCCTGCTCCTCTGATGCTGCCTGGCCTGCTGTGTTCCTCCAGCTCCACACTGTGTTATCTCAGCTTGAAATTCTTGTACCTGACTGAGCAATTACAGTATCTAAATAAGTATTGACTAACAGATATTGTGTTTCCAGTTTTGTTGCAGAGTTCTGATAAAAGAACAAAGGGGCGAACATGAGAAACTTAAAATTTTAGAAGTTAGGCCTTTGTGAATTTTATTATAAAATTAAAGGGAATATTTAAGAGAAAATGTTTTACTGCTCATGTTCATTTATATCATGTTCTACATCAGTCCTACAGTTGGATGCCAGGCACTAAATTGTCAGTCTATCAGTGCATTTGTACATTGTGGATACTTATCACCGACCTTGCCTCATTAACAGGTTCATAATGACGTTTGCTATAGGGCGTTAATTGTATCAATGTGATGAAGGGCTCTAATTTAGAGCAAAGGGATGTAAACTTTATTTACATAGAAAATAGCATTCAAGATTGTGTAGCATTTGGTTATTATTGAAGCTTAAAGTGTTTGTATAAATAACTATGAATATCATCTGAATGGCATTTTTATTGCACTTAAATCTGTCTGATCACCGGAATGATGTTGCACAACTCAACAGGTAAGAACAAGAGATAAGGTAGCTTCTGCTGTTTGCCATGAGCAAGACCATGTTGTTCTACATTATATTATCACACTGTATGTTGCAGTAAGATTTTATTCTAATATTTCATTTTTATGTTTCTATTTTGTTTCTGTTCCTGGATTTATGCAGAGGACAGATCATCTTCAAGTATGGCCACACAATCATACTCACCCTCCAGCAAGATGGAATGGATTATTCCATTGGTGGTTGTCTCAGCTTTGACTTTTGTTTGTTTGATTCTTCTCATAGGCGTGCTTGTTTACTGGAGGTAAGACTCTGAGCTTTTTGTTTGCTGTTGCCAAGACCTAACTGACCTGATGTTTAAGCTACATCAGCTTTTAACTTCTGCCATCCTATTTCAGTAAAACCTAGTGGAAGGAGTAACTACTTGTTTGTCTCTTCTGGAGTTCATGAGTTTGTTTTACTAGGCTGAACCATCTGTAACCACTGAGAATTTATGCTTCATAATTAAGAATAGTAATGTTCAACAGAAAAAGCAAGTTCATTTGAAATCATGTGGGTTGTTTCAGGAGGAAACTTAATCTTTAAACATCTCAGAATTACATTGGCATGGGTATTATTTTGCACTGAGAATTCAGCAGTTTTTTGGCAACATTATTTTTTAAATTTCTAGGTTATTCCATGCAATTAATATCAACTGTCTGAGAATTTATGTTTACTAAGTGGATTAAATAGTAGTAATTATGGCTGTGAGTCATAAGGTTGTGAGTTCAAGCTCAAGCAGGACTTGAGACATAATGTCGGCTGGCATTTCAGCCCAATGCTTAAGGAGGTATTCTCTTTCCAATGGGAAATTAAACTGAACCAGTATCTGACATTTCAGATAGATGTAAAAAATCTTATAATACTATAAATGAAGTTGAACAGCATGTTTTGTGCAATGACCAATATTCAGTCAGTTGTTGAAGCAAGATGTTCATCATGCGGTTCACGATGATGAGAAAACTCTATTACCTGCAGGTTAGATTCAGTGCACACCTTGATTATTTATCTTCAATCCAATTGTAAGTATATATATCAAACCTTTGGACCTACTGTTCAGTTGGGCGTGGTGCCACGGTAACAAGACATGGCCCTCATTTGCTATGACAAAGCGATAAGAAAAATGATTGTAAATTACCAGTCTGTCTAGAGGGAATTCTTTGTGTATGTTGGATATGGAGTATTTACCTGGAGATCTAGTAGAAGACCGTGGCAATGTTATTTCTGACCTGAAGTGTTTGCAATTTTTCAGATGTTTTCCCTTCATAAATGGATGAAACAAGTAGTTTAGTTTACTGTAGGATTGATTAAAACCGAATCCTTAACAATGTATATACAATATTGACAACCTTATTTAAGGAAAGATGTAATGCATTGGAAACTGTGAAAAGAAGGCTTCCTGATTAATACCTGAAATGGGGTGGGTTGTATTATGAAGAAAGCTTGAGCAGACTAGGCTTGTATCCACTGGAGTTTAGAATGTAAGAGGCAACTTGATAGAAGCATATAAAATCCTGAGGGATCTTGACAAGGTTGATTTGGAAAGGACGTCTTCTTTTATAAGAGAATTTAGAACTAGGAGTAACTGTTTAAAAATAAGGGCTCACTATTTCAAAAAGAGATGAGGTGAAATATTTTCTCAGAGCATCATGTATCTTCAGAACTTTTTTCATCCAAAGATGGTCGAAGTAGAGTCTTTGAATATTTTAAGGCAAAGGTGGATGGAATCTTGGTTAGAAGGGGTGAAGTGTTATCAGGGAAATGTGGACCTAAGGTAACAATCACATAGCCATGATCTTATTAGATGGTGAAGCATGCTTGAGGAGCTGAATTACCTGGTCCTGCTCCTTGTTTGTACGTTCACATATGTCAGAAATCGTGTATCAGAAATGCCAATATGCAACAGATATCAGAGAGCTTCAGATTAATTTTCCCACTTCTGTGGTACATAACAGAAAATTTGATTCAGATGTGTAGTTCATGTCAGGGATTCAAAAGATGCTTAAATTAATTTGCTTTTTGAATTTTCTGGCATTTCCCAAAGCAAATTATGAAAAAGAGCAAGGCAAAAATTAACCTCTACTTGTTAGAACTATTAAAGATGAAGTTGGACACAAAGATGCTGTAATTAATACCATATTTAACATTCAATATTGAAAATCCACTTAACATTACACAAATTGGATTTTTAACATCAATCAACAGCATCTGGGTAGTCATAGTACAATATCAATTTAAATGTATCTCTATTTCAGCATAACCTGGATCTTGCTTCATATAAAACAATCGCTTGCAATGTTGGATTGGGCTTACATAGAACATAGAACAGCACAGTACAGACCCTTCGGCCCACAACGTTGTGCCAAACTTTTACCCTAAACCTAAGGTCGTTCTAACCTCCACCGCTACCTTATACTATCATCCATATGCCTATCTAATAGCCGCTTACATGCCCCTAATGAGGCCGACTCCACTACCCTCTCCGGCAATGCATTCCATGCCCCTTCCACTCTCTGAGTAAAGAACCTACCTCTGACGTCTCCCCGATATCTACCTCCTTTCACTTTAAAACTATGTCCCCTTGTAAAAGTTACCTCCACCCTCGGAAAAAGTCTCTGGCTGTCTACTGTATCTATACCTCTGATCATTTTGTACACCTCTATCAAGTCAAAATGTACAGCCCATGTTAAAATATAACTATGGATTTCCAATACCTGTACTGCGACATGAGCATAATTTAACTAAACCTCTTTTTGTAGTAACTTGACAGGTACTTCCTTTTGGGCGTTAAGGCTTCACCATTGACAATACCTGAGGCAAATTGTCGTCCATAGTAATTTTTGATTTGGACATAAATCTCTATTCTTGGCTTGAGCTAATCTTGCTATTTGTGCTGTGTGACATATTTAATATAATGTTGTTTGCCTGAGACTTAGCCATTAATCAAATAATTGTTTGAGTCAAATTTTAATTTTTCTGAACCTTCACACAAACTCTCTATCAACATTTGAAGATGTCAGTCAGAAATTCTGTACAACCTCCTTTAATTTGCTGAGAACCTCACTCCATACTTGATTTAGGTGGGCAAAATATGAGCTTAATTACCTCCAATTTCACCAAGGAAACCTCCCTTGGAGGAGTGGCCACGAGTCAAGACGATTAACACAATTACAGGGTTATTTTTCAAAATGTCATTCAATCACACGAATGTGCCAGAAGAATTAATTGTTCAATTTGGATTAGTTTGATTAACAAAAGACTTTAAAGTCAAAGTTTCACTCCTTTCTTGTTCCCAGAGTTTAAATTGTGTTCTTAATATTAAGAATCTCCAGAAATCACCAGTCAATGATAATAATTCATTAATTAGTCCATTGATTTGAGTCTAGCTCATCCTAGAAAGAGGATTCTCAAGAAATCTGTTTAAAGAAACTAGGGCGTAACATTCCTCTCTTTGTGTTTGATGTTTGAATGCAAAGATTGGCTCCTTTTTAATTAAGGTAATAAAATGTTTTTAGTGGGTTCATATGGTGCAGTGGCAGTGTCCTCTCGACAGTTGGACCCAGGAGTCCTGGATTCAACTCCACCTGCTCCAAAGGTAATAACATCCGTGAAGAGGTTGATTAGAAAATTTCTTTTTAGTGTATGCAGACCAGAACGGCCTATACTTTTCCTATATTACTTAAACTAAACAGGAGCTTGAATAAGTATTCTATTGAGCATGGCATGTTCAAGTATCAGTGTATGTTAAGCGGATTGTTAGGTGCATTGGTTTGTGACTTCACTCCTCATTTGCAAAGTTTTCTATCCCTAACTGGAGGTGTTCCACTTACTTGAAGAAATAGAAGAAAAATCAGTGAATAAGTTTCAACAGGATGACTTCACAAATACCTTTCCAGCCAGATTTAGCAACTAGATCTGGTGATGTAATTCCTCACCACCACCGTAACTTTTGGGTTACTGTGAACACTTAGGCTCTTCTGTAGTACTTAGGAATAATGTTTACAGCAAAGATTCCAAAAAAGATGTACGAAAATAACATACACTTGTCAATGGCCTTTTCCTTTCCCAAGTAACACAGCTTTTCCATGCATCATCATCTTTTAATTATTATTGTATATACATTTTTAAGCTAAACTGGTAAACATATAAATAATTTCCTTAACACTAAGATTTTTAACCCTTTTTACAAACTCCATCTAAAGTGGGCCTTTTTCAAGTGTCTTCTGAAAGTGTAAATGTATGAAACATAGGTTTCCATCGTGTATAGAAAAGACTCATCTTAATAATAGAGACTTGCATCCATGAAGTACCCCTATCATTGAAAAAATTGCTGAGGCATTAAATGTGTAATTACTGGATTATATGTCTTCAGATGCTGTGAGGGCAAGTTGAAATATTAGAAAAACCGTTATGAATAAGTTTTTGATCTAGTTTAGTATCTTTGCAGTAATAAGCAAAAGCATACACAATGCTTCGGGAGCATTGTCACAGATATATTTGCTTAGGAAATGATTTATGTAAATTTAACTTCAGCTATTTTATTCTTTTGTGGGCTATTGAGTGACTTCTTGTGCTGTTGACATTCCAGCTTGCATGAAAAACATCATGATGAAGGAATTGTGATGTTTACAGCAAATACTTCCTCATAGGGAATGACATCCAGCTGTTTGATTTTTTTTTAAGTAGCTGCCTGTTCCAATTAGTTCTAGTCAATTTCATATGCCACTTTTTTTTTCAAAATCTACATTGAAACTACATAAGTGAGAAGTAAGTACAACAGAATGTAGATCTTAATGTATGTAATAAGTTAACTTTGCAAAACTGAGAATATTATGATTTTAAAAGTAGTTATAATTTGGAGATTATGGAGGATCAATCCTGCTTCTACTGATTTCTCATTCAGAAACGTGAAAACTCTTTACTTAGCTGTTTGATTTCAGTTTCTTGTGGTTTATTTGAAGATTGCTAATTAGGCTGCTTCAAGACCAAGAAACCATGCTATCTGCTGTGATCAGACTGTCCATTTTATCAAGGAGGTTGAATAGGCCATGGGCCATCTTAAATCTGAATTTATAAAATAATGTCTTCTATCTATTTGAAAACAGTTTTTTAAAATACTTTTCTTGACATTTAGATATTTAGTCTAAAGCAATTTAATGTCACAGAGATATAAAAGTACTAATTTACAGTTGGAGATGTATTGACCTTGACCTTGTCCTGAATATGGAATTACTTCTTAGGTACATACAATTCAGATTCAGATCTTTTCATTCAGTCTGAATATACTGTAAACCCAAAATGCAATTTCCAAATTATGAAATACGTATGCAAATGAAGAAAACTACTGAGAAGTTGCTGATACGAATTCAGGGAGCATGTTTGAAGGAACTCAAATAAAACATATAGAATGATGTGCGGTGCTTTTCAAGACAACAGACAAAAAGGGTGTTCTCTGTACTAGGGACCTGGTGGAGCTATTTAAAGCGCATTGAAGAAATTAGTCTTTTAGATGACATTTGGAAGCAGACTGCAGAGAAGGTGAGGATGCTGCGTAAAATAATTCATAGAGTGAGGACATACATTAGGGGAAAGAGCTGCTAGCAATAATAAAACAGAGTAGGTGAAAAATCAGTATATGCTGCTATGCACAGGTGAATGGAATTCAATGAAGAATTGACTTGAAGGAACTTGAAGAATGATAATTTTAACATTGCTTCCCTGTGGTACAGAAAGTCAGTGCAATTTGCCCATATGGGGTGCAAGTATTGATGCAGTTGAGAAAGCAGAATACAATATTTTGGAAGAGATGTACTTTGGATCATGGAAATAGCAGGGTTGTAAAGGAGCATATAGAGAAATTGAATCTGGAGGTGATCAAGAGCTAATCAAAATTTAAGGTAGAAAAGTAAGAGCATGTAATGGCAGAGATGGACAATGTTTGACAATGGAAAAAGGCAGTGATTTGAACTGATTAGCTGTGGAGGATGAGTAGAGGTTATGGAACCAGGATGAATAAATGTTGTTGAGATGTATATCATTCAGTTGAATGAAGAAATAGGCTTCTGTGCAGAATGGCCTATTACTGATCCTGTGTTCCTAGCAAATCAGCAGGTGGTCCACTATGCAACAACCCTGTGCATGATCTGTGTTAGCATTTGGAGTCAACAGCACATGTTGTTAAATATTGATGTAACTGAAGGAAATGGTTTCTTGACAAATTTGGGAAATTGAGGCATGTCCTGGACATAATATCATTCATACAGTTGTTCAGAATGCCAACAGCCTTCATCTTAAGGGGAGGCAATGGCTTAGTGGTACTACCACTGGACTGTTAATCCTGAGACCCAGATAATGTTCTGGGGACTGGGGTTCTAATCCCACTGTGGCAGGATGGTGGAATTTGAATTCAATAAATATCTGGAATTAACAATCTAATGATGACCGTGAATCCATTGCCAATTGTCAGAAAAACCCATCTGGTTTACTAATGTCCTTTAGGGAAGGAAACTGCCATCCTTACCTGGTCTGGCCTACATGTGACTCCAGACCCACAGCAATGTGGTGGATTCTTAACTGCCCTCTGGGCAATTAGGGATGGGCAATAAATGCTGCCTAGCTGGCGACACCCTTATCCTGCGAATGAATAAAGAAAAAAAACCATAGGAACAAATGAACAAGGAACAGGAATAGGCCACTGTGCTCTTCGAGCCTGCTCTGCCTTTCAATAAAATCATGGCTGATCTGATTTTAACCTCAACCCTACATTCTTGTACACTGATAATCTTTCATCCTCTTGGTAATGAAGAATCTACCTGCCTTTGCCTTCAAATATTTAAATGGAGGATGCAGCCTGACTTTATCTGATTTTCTTTTCAACAATTAAAGTGGTTTTGCCAAGATTCCATGATTGCACATGTCATTAAGTAATAAATCCATTCAGTAGACACTGAGCTTATGTTGCCTGCTAATTATTTTCTCTTCTCTTTTTGGCTAAAGGTTTAGTGCAGCTGAAAGGGGCCAATTGCTGTTTTTATGGCTTATATTCTCTCAAGTGTCAAAGAAACTTCTAGTTCATGTAGTTTGAATTGGATTCAAACATTTCATTCTGAGCTGGACAGCGATACTATTAAAGGCATTAATGAGCAGTTCATAGAGTGGTGAAAGCATAGCCCAAGCGCATAAAAAGAGTACATTCACTTTGATTTTTTACACAGAGCCGTGATACCTATTTCTGACAAAATGAATGCACGTGAAACAATTGTTTGTCCTTTTTCTTTCAAATGTTACATAGTTTTACATAAAATATAAAACAAAGAAACAAGTCAACCTAATCAGTCCAATCCAGCATTTATGGTTCACACAAGCATCCTTCCAACTTCACTCATCTAAATTTATCATCATAACCCCCATTCCTTTAGAGTCATAAGGCTGGAACTTACATGTTTTAGGCCAATTGTCAGTTTCGTGGAGGACGGGTTTGCCTCCCAAGTCCAGCAAGATCTCTCAACATGTCTTATCAAATTTGCCTCATTAACTACCATACTCCCAGTGGCACCCCTCTCACCCAGTTCCAGCCCCATTCTACCACTGCTGCACCCGGAAACGTGTTACTTCTGGAATTTCAAGGAATAGACTGGCATCGTTGGCACCCGGGCCATATTTAAAATGTTACAAATCAAACACTTTTAGTCTGAAGTTCCCCTGCATGGTTCCTGATATTTGCCATGAACGTAGCACAGAAGGGAAAATTGGCATCTCACTTTGTGAGCAGGGACATGGAGATCCTGGTGGATCGAGTGGTGCAGAGGCTAGATATCTACCACACCCAGGGTCAAATGTGAAGGCCACAACACGAGACCATCCCAGCTTGACCCAATGTTCCCAAAAGAGTCTGTGCAATTGTAATTATCTCAAGGAATGCACAGCAATGGAGGAAGAGGGGCAATGATCTACTGTACTCTGTCACTTTAAATGTCACCATCCTCTCTCTGATTCCTCCCACTCCATCTCTGCTACTTTACCCACCTTCCACCAGTGATCATGCTGTACCACTCTTACTTGTTGTCTGCAATCTTTGCCATTCACTGTTACCCACTCCAACTCTCAACACCACTAATCCTGCATGTCCTCTGCGCTGCCTACTGAATGAGTTGGCATACCTTCCCGCCTGCACCAAAATAACTGCTGTGCCACCCAATTTCATCTCCCATGATTTCTGCCTTTCTGTCATTCCAAGAGGAAAATAGTCACTAATAGTGCGGAAGGATTCAAGTCAGGTGTTTAGCTGCTCAAAGTTCAGGTCCTCACCCCTTTTATGGGGAGAATCCTAACTCTGACCACCCTGAATATTTGACTGACTTGTCCAAGACCCTAGTCTGATATCAGAGGCCGCCCTTGACTGATGGTGCCTGTAACCTCTAATTGAAGGCTATCTCCCTTGACTTGACTGAGGACTGCTAACAGCCATGAGAAGTTCCCTGGCTTTGGGATGGAGCAGATTTTGTCAAGTGTGTCCAGGAAGGATTTCTGACTCACTATGTAGATAGGCCGATTAGAGGGGAGGCCATGTTGGATTTGGTGCTTGGCAATGAATCAGGCCAGGTGTCAGATCTCTCAGTGGGAGAGCATTTCGGTGATATTGATCACAACTCCCTGACCTTTACTAGAGTCATGGAGAGGGATAGGAGCAGACGGTATGTGAAAGTATTTAATTGGGGGAGGGGGAATTATAATGCTATTTGGCAAGAACTGCAGAGCATAAATTGTGATCAGATGTTCTCAGGGAAATGCACGACAGAAATGTGGAGGTTGTTTAGGGAGCAGTTGCTATGAGTACCTGATAAGTTTGTCCCACTGAGGCAAGGAAGGGATGGTAAGGTGAAGGAACCTTGGATGACAAGACATGTAGAACATCTAGTCAAGAGGAAGAAGGAAGCTTACTTAAGGCTGGGGAAGCAAGAATCAGACAGGGCTCTAGACGACTACAAGGTAGCCAGGAAGGAACTGAAGAATGGACTTAGGAGAGCGAGAAAGGGGTATGAAAAAGTCTTGGTGGGTCGGATTAAGGAAAACCCCAAGGCGTTCTATACTTATGTGAGGAACAAGAGGATGGCCAGAGTGAGGGTAAGGCCAATCAGGGATAGTAGAGGGAACTTGTGCACGGAGTTGGAGGAGGTAGGGGAGGTCCTTAATGAATACTTTGCTTCAGTATTCACCAGTGAGAGGGACCTTGACGCTTGTGAGGACAGCATGAAACAGGCTGATATGCTCGAAAAGATTGATGTTAGGAAGGAGGATGTGCTAGAAATTTTGAAAAACATGAGGATAGGTCCCCTGGGCCAGACGGTATATACCCAAGGTTACTACAGGTAACGAGGGAAGAGATTGCTGCCCCTTTGGTGGTGATCTTTGTGTCCTCACTGTCCACTGGAGTAGTATCAGATGATTGGAGGGTGGTAAATGTCATTCCCTTGTTCAAGAAAGGGAATGGGGTAATCCTGGGAATTACAGACCAGTCAGTCTTACTTCTGTGGTGGGCAAATTATTGGAGAGGATTCTGAGCGACAGTATTTATGATTATTTGGAAAAGCACAGTTTGATTAGAAATAGTCAGCCTGGCTTTGTGAGGGGCAGGTCATGCCTCACAAGCCTTATTGAATTCTTTGAGGATGTGACAAAACATGTAGATGAAGGCAGAGCAGTGGATGTGGTGTATATGGATTTTAGTAAGTCATTTGATAAGGTTCCCCATGGCAGGCTCATTCAAAAAGTAAGGAGGCATGGGATTCAGGGAAATTTGGCTGTCTGGGTACAGAATTGGCTGTCCAATAGAAGACAGAGGATGGTAGCAGATGGGAAGTATTCAGCCTGGAGCTCGGTGGCCAGTGATGTTCTGCAGGGATCTGTTCTGGGACCTCTGCTCTTTGTGATCTTTATAAATGACTTGGATGAGGAAGTGGAAGGGTGGGTTAGTAAGTTTGCCAATGACATGAAGGTTGATGAAGTTATGGATAGTGTGGAGGGCTGTTGTAGGTTGCAACGGGACATTGACAGGATGCAGAGCTGAGCAAAGAAGTGGCAGATGAAATTCAACCCAGAAAAGTGTGTATTGATTCATTTTGGATGGTTGAATTTGAATGCAGAATACAGCATTAATGGCAGGATTCTTCGCAGTGTGGAGGAACGGAGGGATCTTGGGGTCCATGTCCATAGATCGCTCAAAGTTGCCACCCAAGTTGATAGGGTTGTTAAGAAGGCGAATGGTGTGTTGGCTTTCGTTGGCAGGGGGATTGAGTTTAAGAGCTGCGAGGTTATGCTGCAGCTCTATAAAACCCTGGTTAGACCATACTTGGAATATTATGTTCAGTTCTGGTCGCCTCATTATAGGAAGGATGTGGAAGCTTTAGAGAGGGTGCAGAGGAGATTTACCAGGATGCTGTCTGGACTGAAGGGCAAGCCTTATGAGGAAAAGTTGAGGGAGCTATAGCTTTTCTCATTGGAGCACGAAGAAGGTTGAGGGGTGACTTGATAAAGGTTTACAAGATGATGAGAGGCATAGATAGAGTGGATCGCCAGAGACTTTTTCCCAGGGCAGAAATGACTATTATGAGGGGGCATAATTTTAAGGTGATTGGAGGAAGGTATAGGGGAGATGTCAGAGGTAGGTTCTATGCACAGAGAGCGATGGGTGCGTGGAATGTACTGGTGGTGGTGGTAGCAGAGTCAGATACATTAGGGTCTTTAAGCGACTCTTGGATAGGCACATGGATGATAGTAAAATGTAGAGTATGCAGGGTAGTTTGATCTTAGAGTAGGAGAATAGTCGGCACAACATTGTGGGACGAAGGGCCTGTACTGTGCTATACTGTTCTATGTTCTTTTTGTATCAGTGCTAAATACAGTGGTACTATGAACCTGGCATTTCTAGCTGAATGACAATGTGCACAAAGGAAAGGCACAAAAAGGAAAGGTACTGTGAGTGGGGACTAATAAAACAAGCAAATAGCCCAGTCCAGTCCATGAATTGGGTGTGTGACCCTGAGCACAGAGTGTTGATTTTGTAGCTTTATGATAGTAGTTACTGGTGCAGCCCAAGGTGCATCATTGAAGTGCAGAAGCATACTGTAACCGGGTCAGAGATTTACCATGAGCGTGCTTAGAGGCTGGCACATGTTGGATGCCAATATCCGTGCACTTGGAGTGCATACAGCCAATGCCATGTAGCATGTCCTGAGATGTTGGGTCTGGTGTCCAACACAGAGATTCTTTTGGAGCAGAAAGCAAGCTAAAATCACCAGGTACCTGCGCTGATTTCCCATGTCAATAATTCTTGTCATCCAGCTTGTGCAGCATATTTGGTAAGAGGCATCTAAACATTATTGAGATCAAAAAAGCAGTTAATAAAGTCACTAACAAGCAAAAATCTCCCCATCAGCTAGCTTGTCACTGCCTCGTGGGAACCTCACTTGAATACCCAGAATTAAGTTAAAACATGTAGCGGTATGCTCCCAACATTGAGATAGGCCTCACTCGACGTCTTGTACAATCTGCTATTTTTTTGCCTTAGCCCACATCATTCAGGCTTTGATAAGATTCTAACCACAAAATTATGTGCATCAGGGAGGCCGTTTGGCCTTTCAAGTCTATGCTGACTCATCATGGAGCAATCCAGTCAGTTCCATACCCCTGATCAGTTCCTGTAGCCCTTAGCAAATTCATTCCCTTCAACTGCCCATCCAATTTCCTTTTGAAATCTTTCATTCTTTCTGATTTCACACTCTCAGGGAAGGAACCTTTAGGTTATTGCCACTCACTCATAAAATGTTCTTCCTTACACTCCCTGTGCATCTCTTGCCCAAAATCTTAAATGTCTCTCATAATCCTTGTGAAATTGGCTAATGGGGAGAACTTTTCTTAACTGTTTTGTTTAAGTCTGCTGCAATCCCATTCTATTTCTCCCTTATATGCTTGACTGGCCTCCCCTTAAATACATCTAGACTGTTCACTTCAACAGCTCCCTGTTGTAGCAAATTCTAGATCATTACTGCCCTTTTTGCAGCTTGTCAGCTTAGATTCACTCCCTGCACAATGACAACTCCTGGTCCAGCCATAGTGTACCACCCCTTTAAGAGGTGCAGGCTAGTTTTGAGACGTGCAGGCTAACTTTGAGAAGTGCGAGAAAGTTCTGATTTTGAATCCACTGTTTATGTGTACACCTAATGAACAGGATGCTTAGCACTGGTTGCACACAGCAATCATTCAGATGTGCAGGCAGTGTAAAGTTGGCAAACTGCCTGCATTTGAATCACGAGCATGGTTTAAATGCACATCGTGATAGCAGCGTCTGTTTAGGAGCAGCCAGTTTAGCCACCAACATTTTCCTCTGCCTCAGCTTCATAAGTTCCATCAGGCTTGTGATGTGTTTTTTTTACTTTGCTTGAATGATTGGTATAAGAGCATACAACTGTAAGCACTGGAAATGTCAATTCCAGCAATGACATTATTCCTCTACAACTTTTAAAGCAACTATTTCCCAAATGGCAGTTTGAGCATTTCAGGATTCATTGAAGTTGCCATAGTGACAGGCTCCCTGCTGCTGAATTTGTCTTGCGGAGTCTGTTCGGTCTTCAGAACGAGGGGACTGATGCTCATTAAAAAGACACAAAAAACCTTTTTACCAACTTGAGTTCTTCCACACAGTTTTACTAATACTTTATATTGAAGATTTCATTGCCATGAGCAAAGGCTGATTAGAGAAATCCTGAGAGGCATTATTTATTTTTCTGCAGAAACATGTCCTTACTGTATCTAAGAATGGATTTTAAAAGCTTTCAACAGCTCATTTGAAATCAAACAATAGGTGTACTTCATGATTCTTAAGTGTTTGTTGAAAATTAGCTTACATTACCAAAATATGCTAAAGGTGTTTGAACAGTTTTATTTAAACAAAAAGGCCAGTTTATTATTGAATCCATAAATTTCAAAACTGGCATCACTTCAGTGGTTGTGTATAACCGCAAATTTAAGTTACAAATATCCTGTCTGGCTTCCAAATCATATCAGAATGCTCAAAAAATTTTAGCCTGACTTTTCAAAAACTAGCAGTTCTCAAATATGCTACCCCTTTGCCTAGCCATTGTGCGAATTCGTTTAAGTGGTTCAAAATTTTTCTCGATATTTTAAAGTTTTTGGTTGTAAAGCACTAATTCTGTTTCAAACCACTTGTTATCATGCCAAATTGATTCCTTTGTAATTATCCATAGTAAAAGAATGAATAGCATCATAGTTATCCCTGTGACAAGTTATTATGTGTAGCAAACATATGTTCTTCAAATTGATTGGAAGTACAAAAGTATAAACTTTAAGTATCCATCACAAAGGTCACATAATGAATAATCAGTCTCCAGATACTCATGGGTATTGTAGTTTGACAGAAATGTTTCAACATTTACATTTTTATCTGGAGAGCAGTTTTAGAAGGGAATGAAGGGAACATAGACATTTTTAATTTGGTTACATTAGATTTGTTCTACAATCATTTCATTGGAGTGAAAGAACACTTGATACTCCCATTTGTTGTTCGTATATGGCCTCCAGCATTTTCATAGAACTACATAAATTGTTTAGCTTGTTCAGGCTACACATAAGTTGTTTAAAAGACATTACTTTACTGGTTTTCATTGCTTCTAGTTTTACTTTTGCTTAGTGCTGTATCTTTAAGAAATAGGTTTTGCTATTTAAAGCTTCCAGAATGTAACAGGAGGGTTTGTGAAAAAAAATTTTCATCTATAGCAACTTTCACAACCTCAGGCACCCCAAAATACATTAAAGTATAAACATCAACCATATCATAAAGGCATTTCAGACAATTACAAAAATCAGTCATTTCTGTTCCTATCATAATAACTGTGCTCAGAATCAGGTACATGCTGCGATATTGTAGTGAAATGCACGCTTTTTTCAATTTGTTTACATTTAGTTGTTTACAAGTCACATTTATCATAATGCAACCATACAAATTTTTTTTTAATGGCTGACTAAAAATAGGTAATAAACATATATAATACCACTGAGCAAACTTCAATGGTTTACAGCATAGGAGCATTCAAATGGAGTTACTAAATAAATATACATATATACTGCTGAGCAAATTTCGTTGGTTTACAGCATAGGAGCATTCAAATTGAGTTACTAAATCAGTTAGCTTCTGGCCATATCAGGACCTGCCTGAAATCTCCCAGTACAAAGACAAAAATGTTTTGGCAAATTCCTGAAAAGTGTGTGTCCGAAATAAAGCCCAATAATGTGCTGTTCAGCTCAGCTGGAATGTTCACTTCCCTCAAGATTTTTTAACACACAAAATAAAGAAACAAAATACATCAATTTCCAAAAACGTATAACAAAGTGTGCCAGAAGGAAAGCAGTTGCATATTATTGCTGCTGTCTATCTATGTCATAAAAACTGAAAGTTTAGTACTGTTGACTAATATTTTATTGCCTTTTCATATCAAAATTCTCATCTAATTTTTGAGGAATTTTCTTTTGCTTGTTTCTTTGTTGCATTTCCCATTTCACATACACAGCACTCAATGGATTAGCAGATGTTTTGGAATTTACTTTCTCTAGTTGAAATATCTAGATGTATCTTTATTAGCAATTTGCATCAGTAATTTCCTTTACCCCATATGTGGCAGTTGCAATGTCTATTTTGTGATGAGACCCAAGACAATATTAGTCCCATCTGGATAAATACTCTGGTTAAAGGCTTATTGAACTAGGCTTTAGGAAAGCTGCAGGGCTACTCTCTGTGGGTTTTCTGTATTCTGTTAATTTTATCTATGCATTATTTTGTATAATATTAGTAACTTATGAATATTGGACTTAATTTCTTACGTATTTCTGGTAAATTTGAAGTAAGGGTGAATAATTCAGAAAATATATTTGTGTGATGGAAGGAGTTAGATGGCTTGCCATTTTGTGGCACCAAAAGACCATTGAATTAAAATAGCGAATATTTGTTTGCTGACATGTATTTATTTTAGTAACTGCAATATTTGCTCCTTGGATAAACTGTGGCTAGACTGCTAGGACATAAATAATCCCCTGCAATTCCCCTTTTCTTGGTCTCAGCTAAAATCCACTTCACTTATAACTTTGGTACAGCCTGTATTATTATGGAAACCTCTCTTGTTTGTTTAATTTTCTGAGCGAAAACTTTTCTAAATTACTTAGGGTAATCAAGCAAAACTACTATGCATCAGTATCTTCACTATTCAGCCAAGTCTCTTCTTTTCATGAAAGAATTCTTGATTACAATACTTCAGTAAGGGTCATAGAACACAGGGGCTGCATCAAGTAGTCAATTTTTTTAACATTGAAAGAGATAACAAATAATTTATTAAAATATTATATAGTCAGCTTACAATTTAAACATAGGTTATTATGGCACTCATTAAATTTCTCTACAAATTGTCAGTGTTGCATTGCACTGGTATGCTTTTCAGGTTAAGCTTTATTTGTCCATTGTTACTTGTCTCCCTTGTGATTGATAGCACTGCCACTGGGAGCTTTTTTTACAGAACAGCCTAGTCAAAAGTCTATGAACTCTGCAGTCCTTGCTGATATTCAAAGGTTTCATGTAAATTTTGGGTCCTCCTACTAGGAATCCCTAAAGTTCTTGAAAAGCATGGCATCTTACACATTGGCAAATTTGAATTGTTAGTTTGTTTGAGTGTCTTCACGGTTAAATGGATAGATAGTAAATATGCTCCATATTTGCTCAAAATTGGCTATGCAGCTCAGAGGGAATATCGGTGGTGTACTCTTGTATGTGCTGCCCTCGTCCTTCTAAATAATGGAGGATGTGGGCCTGGAAAATACTGATAAAGGAGCCTTGGTGAGTTACTGCAGTGTATCTGTACATGGTGCACACTGCTGCCACTCTGTGCATCAATATCAAAATACTTTATAGTCCATGTATGATTTTTGGGAACTAGTATCTCTAGTAATAAGAAGGCCTAACAGCCTAAGAGAATAAGGTCCCACAAAAAGCCTAATGATGGCAAAAAATTATCTGCTTTACTAATGTTAAACGTGGATAAACGTTGACCAGGACACTAAGGGCATTGAAGTTCTGTTGTTTTAAAGTAACACATGTATGTGATAAACAGAAAAGGTTGAAAGATTTTTCTCTTCAAAATAGTGGCAGATAGCCATTCAAGTGAACTTAGGTGGAATTCTAGAATTTTTTGGAGTTGCACATATCCTGGCAAGTGCAAATATTCCATTACATTCCTAACATGTGGATGAGGCTTGGAGAGTCATGAGTTGAGCTACTCATCACCAAATATGACTTCAAGGTTAATTATAAACTTATATTTCAGTTTCCCATTTGATTTGCTGACACAACAGGATTGCTAACCACTTTGTTAGCACCATCTCCTCGAGTTCACCTGGAGGCCTATTAAAAATGACAACAAACCTCATAATGAAAAATGCATTGCCATCTGGGTTCTGGGTTAAATTGGATGAGGAGAGAAAGGGAACATAAAAAAAAGTTGAGAAAATGAGCATCCAGGTGATTTGAGGCTTTCCTGGGGTCCTAGGGAGAGAAGTAAAGTCTTTTCGGCCAGTGTTGGAATAGGGAGCCTAAACATAAGGTACTCCAGGCCTGGAAAAAGATGGTCAGATGTAGGTGAATCAGACTTAGGATCTGGATTTGATGTTGGAAGAGGTTCAATGAGTTCACAAGAGTAACAAGGGTGAATAGAGATCTGCATTCTCTATTTCTCTCAGTTACATCTGCAAACAGTCCCAAGCCCCTCTGTGCTCCAGTCTATTCCATGCATTCCATCATGTTGCTCACCACCCATCTCAGGGTGCTCTGTACAATCTCTACTTGTCATTCCAAACACACACTGACCTTTGTCTTGTTCTCTTCATAATAGCAACCAATTTGCAGTTGGCCTTCTTTGTCTAGACCTTATTATAAGATGCCCTCAGATTAATTTAAGCAGCTGAACCTTTGTTTCAGTAAGCCAATGGTATATTCTGTCAGTGTTCCCAATAAAGTATGCATGCATGTGTAGCAACATATAAGATACTATGCAGGCTGCTCAGAAGTTGTCTTCTTTTAAAATAACACATGTACATAGTAAACAAGAAGATTGAATATTAAAATAAACAGGCCTCACACAATAAAATAATTAGAGAGATCAACTGATCTATGATTTTTCTGTTGATCAGATTACTCTTACTGCTGTGTCATGCTGTTGTTGTGAAGGTGTGAGGGGATGTCTTGTCTCAAGCTGCTGTTCTTTGAAATATGGTTGCAGGGGATTGTTAAGCAATGTAGGATGAAGCAGTGGTAACAGCAAACTCAGAAACTGACAGCCGCATGTATTATCCTTCTCTGGTGATTAGTTGTGCATGGTGCTGTCAAAAAATACTCAAAGCTCTGGTATCCTGGTAGCTATATGAGTGCAGCATATTGTACCTTAGGCATGAGGGAAGCCAGCCACTGTTGCAAATCCTAGAACTCTTGCTTTCTAGCAGTTGGTGTCTTGAGAAAATAATATGGTTTACCACATCAGGCAGACCTTTGATGAATTGCTTGATGTGGCTGAATGGTGTCCCGTAAACTGTCCTAGTAGAAGCCTGAAGCAAAACAGTTAAGAGTCATGGGTAACTTTGGCACCCTCTGGTTAAACATGATGCAGTGGTCTTTCAAGTAGCAGGCCCTTCGCAGGAAGCAATATAATTCATCAATGGCTTGGCTGGTGAAATGTAGCCTTATATTGTAGGAAACGTCTTATCTCATTGGCTCAGTAAGGCCTTCAATGAGTATTTCATTCATCTGCACTTTTCTTTAAGTCCCAGTTATTGGTAATCTTGGTTGTTGAGGCTGCTGTTTCTGATGCTCATCATCCTCCACCCAACAAAATACAGAAATTACATTATACGTATGAAACAGTGTGCATTTTTTATTCATTCATGGGGTATGGGCCTCAGTATCTCTGCCAGCATTTATTGCACATCCTTACTGCCTTTGGTATGATGGTGGTGAGTGACCAATTTTACTTGTTGCAGTCTTTGAGGTGTAGGTGCACACACTGTGTTCTTAAGGGAGTACCAAGATTTTTAACTAGCAACAGTGAAGGAAAAGCTAAATTGTTCCAAGTCAGGATGGTGTGTGGCTTGAAGGGGGACTTGATGGTGTTCCCATGCATCTGCTATCCTTGTCCTTCTGAGAGGTACAATTTGCAGGTTTTGACACTTCCAGGAGCTCTGACGAGCCTCGTTGATGTGCTAAAGTGCCTCTTTTATATGTTACACACTGCTGCCACTATGCATTTGTGGTAAAGGGACTTATAATGATGGTGATAGACAGGGTACCAATCAAGTAGATTATATTATTCTGGATGGTGTCGAGAGTGTTGAGTGTTGTTGGAACTACACTGATCCAGATACGTGTCCAACACACCCCTGACTTGTGCATTGTATATGATAGATAGATATTCAGAGGACAGCAGGTGGTTACTCGCAGTGGAATTCCTTGACTCTGACCTGCTCATGTAGCCGCAGTAATTATACGATTGAGCCAGTTCGGGTAATAAACATACAAACGTGGAACGGGAGTAGGCCACTCAGCCCTTACTGCCTTTTCTACTATTCATTAAGATCATGGCTGATCTGCTTTTAACCTCAACTCTACATTCCTGCATATCCCCAGTAATCTTTCATTCCCTTGGTAATGAAGAGTCTACTTACCTCTGCCTTAGAAATATTTAAAGATTCTACATCCATTGCCTTTTGAGTAAGGGAATTTCAAAAACTGTCAACCCTCTCATTTCTCCCTTACATGGGAGCCCCCTTATTTTTAAACTATGACCTCTAGTCCTAGATTCTTCCACAAGATGAAACATCCTTTTCACATCCACCTAGTCAAGTCCCCTCAGGATCTTATATGTTTCACTTAATTCACCTCTGACTCTTCTAAAGTCCAGAGGATACAGGCCTAGCCTGTCTAACCTCTCCTCATAAGACAGTCCACTCATTCCAGATATTAGTCTAGTAAACCTTCTCTGAATTGCTTCCAATGTATTAACTAATCCTTCCATTAGTATCATGGCTCAGTGGTTAGCAATGCTGCTTCACAGCACCAGGAACCAGGTTCAATTCCACCCTCGGGTGACTGTCTGTATGGAGTTCGCACATTCTCTCTGTGTCTGCTTGGGTTTCCTCCGGGTGCTCTGGTTTCTTCCCACAGTCCAAAGATGTGCAGGTTAGGTGGATTGGTCATACTAAATTGCCCATAGTGATCAGGGATGTGTAGATTAGGGGTGTTACAGGGGAATGGGTCTGGGTGGGATGCTCTGAGGGTTGGTGTAGACTTGTTGGGCTGAAGGGTCTGTTTCCACACTGTAAGGATTCTATGTCAATGAAGCATCACCTCCCTAATTTTGTGTTCAATTCCACTCACAATAAGTCATAATATTCAATTAGCTTTCCTGATTGCTACTTTCAAGCTTCCTACTAACCTTCTGTGATTCATGCACTAGGACACCCAGATCTCTCTGCATCTCAGTGTTCTGCAACCTCTCACCATTTAGATAATGTACTTTTTTTATTTTCTGTTAAAATAGACAATTACACATCATTTCACATGGTATTCCATTTGCCAAATTTTTGCCCACTCACTTAACCTGTATCCCTTTGCAGGCTCCTTATGCCCTCTTCAATACTCACTCTCCTCCTATCCTTGTGACGTCAACAAATTAAGATACCATACCTTTGAGCCCTTCATTCAGATCATTGGTATTAATTGTAAGGAGTCAAGGCCCAGCACAGACCCCTGTGACACCCCACTCATGACATCCTGTCAGCCTGAGGAAGACCACAATTATTCCCACTCTCTGTGTCCTGTTAGGAAGCCAATCTTCTATCCATGCCAATACATTACCCCCTACACAGTTTTTATTTTCCACAGTAACCTTTTATGTGGCACCTTATCAACTGCCTTCTGGAAATCTATGTACAATGCATCTACTGGTTCCCGTTTATCCATGTGACAAGTTACTTCTTCAAAGAACTCCATTAAATTAGCTAAACCAGATTGGCTTTGCCTGATTACCTTAAATCTATTCAGGTGCCCTGTTAAACATCTTTACTAATAGCTCCAGTGCCCTGTTATAACAATTTTTTATATAGCTTCTCATCAGTAATAATCCCCAGGATGTTGATAGTGGGGTATTCAGTATTATTGAATGTGGTACTCAAAATGCACAGTAGATTTGGGTAAATTCACCCCAAGTCCCCCAGTTGCCTAGGAAATCACCTCCATAAATTGAATGGAAGGAAATGATGAAGGTCTGTTCCACCAGTCACAGGCTGGTTCTCTTTGTGCTGTCCAATTCATGCTACGCATGTTGAGTTAAAATTGAAACCTTACATTCTGAGGACTTTCTTTTGCTGATTATTTTTAATAGACCCTGCTGTGAACCTCCAAACTGTTTGGGATCACTTTACTGGCTGAAAAGTAAGATGAACCAATTCCAGCTGTTTCTGTGTTTGGAATTTAACTGACTTCTTCAATAAATCTAATTTGAATGTACTCTTACTAATACTTGCTAATTTAGTTTTATTATTGATATTTTTTACATTAATGGCCATGACCAGTTCCTAATAGTCTTACAAGCTCATATCTGCAAATACTATAATTAGATATTTCCCCATAAAAATTGATCATTCAAAAACTTTCTTTAAATCAAATAAAATATGGTTTTGCTCTTTTCCAACTCTGAAAATCAGAATAAAATTAAATGTTGCAAGAAAAATCCAATATGGCCAATTACTGTGCCATCAGCCTATGCTGAATGACCAGCAATTATTGCTGCAGGAGTTCCTCAGGGTAGTATCTTAGATGCAGACATTATCAGCTGCATGGACAATGCCCTTCCAATCAAGATTTGTTCAGATGTGGAGACTCTAGGAGCTGATTAAATACGGTTCAACACCATCCATGGTTCTGCAGATAAATAGAGCAGCCGTTTCCCTTCAGAGAGGCAAGATTTGGACAAGTTCAGATATTAGCTCATAATTGGCAAATACTGTACACCCTCACAGTTGCCAGGCACCCGGATAGATTTTAACCATGTCCCTTTGACATTCAACAGCATTATTTTTGGTGAATCATCTGCTATGTCAGCTGACCAGAAATATTGGGCTGCTTTAGCGAGTCCGTGGCTGGGAATTCTGTAGCGTGTAACACGCCTCTAAACTACTTTAAACCTTTCCGACATCTACAAGGCATCCTAAAAGACATGAATACTTTGCACTTGTCTGACTAAATGCAGTTCCAACAACACTCAAGATGTTCAACGACATGCAGGATAAAGTCACCCATACCATCCACCAAACACGTATTTATTCACCCACACATGCAGCATTGCTGCAATATGTACCATCTAAGATTAACTGCAGCAATTCACCAAGACTGCTTCAATAGCAGCTCTCAAACTGGTGACATCTGAGCCTGATCACCTAAGTGTTTGTTTGTAAGACTTGTAAAACTTATAAATCTTAATTTTCTTTTGTAAATCTACAATAGTGAGGAGGGTGAGAGGTTTTTTTTAAATATATGTTTTACTGAGATCTGTCTCTTGATTGAATTTTTTGAAAATATATCATAGGTGTTAATTTATCCTGGAACAGGGTTTTTAGAGCAATCAGACTGTGCTGTTTTCTGAGTCTGAAGATTGTTTAACGTGCAGAAATGGCCTTTAGTAGAGTGATATGCTCTCTCTGTCCATTGTGGGAGTTTAGGGAGAATTTCAAAGTTCCTGATGATTCTGCCTGCAGGAAGTGTGTTTTGTTGTGAACCTCATCAGACTGCTTGGATCGGTTGGAGTGACAATTAGAGGCAAAGAGGAATTTACAGAAACCGGGGTGTGACGGATGGCAGTTTCAGGCAAGTAGAAAACTGCAGATACAGTCAGGTAGATGGGTTACCTCTCGAAAAGGTAAGAGGGGTATGGAGGAGTCTCCTGTGGCTATCCCCATGAGAATAGAGATAAGTCTGAGGCAGGTACAGTTAGGAAGAAGAGCAAGTCAAGTCGTAAGGGCAGGCAAGAGCAAGGCAGACAATGAGGTAAGACTGATAAATTAAACCACATTTATTTCAATGTAAGTGGCTTGACAGTTAAGGCAGATGAACTTAGGGAATGGTTGGAAACATGGGAGTGGGATATCTTAGCTATTATAGATACGTGGCTCAGGGAAGGGCAGGACTTGCAGCTTAATGTTCCAGGGTACAGATGCTACAAGAAGGATAGAAAAGGGGGCAAGAGAGGAGAGGAATGGCATTTTTGGTTAAGGATAACATTACGGCTGTACTTAGGGAGGATATTCCCAGGAGTATGTCCAGTGAAGTTATATTAGTGGAACTGAGAAATAAGAAAGGGATGATCACTTACTGGGACTGTGCTATAGACCTCCCAGTACACTGCCATAGTGTTAATCGGATGGAGAGGAATTTGTGTACAAGAAGATTTTCTTATTCAGTATGTGAATGCACCAACTAAAGAAGGAGCAAAACTTGACCTTCTCTTGGGAAATAAGGCAGGTCAAGTGACTGAGGAGTCAGTGGAGGAGCACTTGGGGCCAGTAATCATAATTCTATTAATTTTAAAATAGTGATGGAAAAGGGTAGACCTGATCGAAAAGTTAAAGTTCTAATTTAAAGTAAGGTCAAAAGTTGATTGGGAGAGGCTATTTGCAGGTAAAGGAACGGTTGGAAAGTAGGAGGCCTTTAAACATGAAATAACAAGAGCCCAGAGACCGTATGTTCCTTTTAGCGGTGTGCTGCAAGGATCAGTGCTGGGACCAATGCTTTTTATCATTTATGCAAATGATTTGGATGTGAATATAGGAGGTATGGTGAGAAAGTTTGCAGGTGACACCAAAATTGGTGGTGTAGTGTGAAGGGCAAGGCTGCTAGGTGTAGGGTGGATGACTAGAAAATTTGAAGGTCTGGTCAAGAAAAAGAAGGAGGCATATGTCAGGGAAAGACAGCTGAGATTGAGTGAATCCCTAAGAGTATAAGGGCAATTGGTGTATACTCAAAAGGGAAATCAGGAGGGCAACAAGGGGACATGAGATATCTTTGGCAAATAGGGTTAAAGAGAATCCAAGGAGAGTCTACAAATACATTAAGGACAAAAGACTAACTAGGGAGAGTGCCAGGGACCCGGGTTCGATTCCAACCTTGGGCGACTGTCTGTGTGGAGTTTGCACATTCTCCCCAAGTCTGCGTGGGTTTCCTCCGGGTGCTCTGGTTTCCTCCCACAGTCCAAAGATGTGCAGGTTAGGGTGGATTGGCCATGCTAAATTACCTGTATTGCTCAGGGATGTGTGGATTAGGTGGGTTACAAAGGGATGAGTCTGGGTGGGATGCTCTGAGGTTCGGTGTGGACTTGTTGGGCCAAAGGGCCTGTTCCACACTGTAGGGATTCTATGATCTATGATCTATATTCAGCAAGGCCACCTATGTGTGGAATTGCAACAGATGGGCTAGATACTTATTGAGTATTTTACATCAGTGTTTACTGTGGAGAAGGATATTGAAGCCAGAGAACTTGGAGAAATAAATAGTGGTATCTTGAAAAGTGTCCATATTACAGAGGAGGAGATGCTGGATATCTTAAAATGTATTGAGGTGGATAAAATCCCGTGACTTGGTTCGGTGTATCCCAGAACTTTGTGGAAAGCTAGGCTCCTTGCTGAGATATTTGTCTCATTGATAGCCACAGGTTGGCTAATGTGGTGCCATTATTTAAGAAAAGTGGTAAGGAAAAGCCAGGGAACTATATATTGGTGAGCCTAAAGTCAGTGGCGCATAAGTTGTTGGAGTGGATTCTAAGAGATAGGATTTACACGTATTTGGAAAGGCAAGGACTGGTTAGAGATGGTTAACATGGCTTTGTGAGTGGGAAATCATGTCTCACTAACTTGGTTGAGTTTTTTGAAGAAGTGACAAGATTGATAAAGGCAGAGCTGTGGACATTGTCTATATGGACTTCAGCAAGGTCTTCGACAAGGTCTGGCATGGCAGACCAATTAGCAAGACTAGATCACATGGAATCCAGGGAGAGCTAGCTTTTTGGATACAAAATTGGCTTGAAGGTAGGAGACCGAGGGTGGTGGCGGAGCATTGCTTTTCGGACTGGAGGCCTGTGACCAGCAGTGCGCCACAAGGATTGGTGCTGGGGTCACTGCTTTTTGTCATTTATGTAAATGATGTGTATATATGAGGTATGGTTAGAAAGTTTGCAGATGACACCAAAATTGGTAGTGTAGTGGAATGTGAAGAAGGTTAACTCAGAGTACAATGGGACCTTTATCAGATGAGCCAATTGGCCAAGGGGATTAATTAGATAAATGTAAGGTATTGCATTTTGGTAAGGTGAATCAATGCACTATACACTTAATAGTAGGGTTCTGGGGACTTTCCAAACAAAGAGACTTTGGGGTACATGTTCATAGTTCCTTGAAGGTAGAGTTGCAGGTAAACAGGGTAGTGAAGAAGGCTTTTGGTATGCTTGCCATTATTGGTCAGTGCATTGTGTATAGGAATTGGGAGGTCATGTTATGGCTCTACAGGACATTGGTTAGGCTACTTTTGGAGTACTGCGTTCAATTCTGGTCTCCCTGCTATAAGAAGGATGTTGTTAAACTTGAAAGGGTTCAGAAAAGATTTATAATGATGTTGCTAGGTGTGGAGGGTTTGAGCTATAGGGAGAGGCTGAAAGGGCTGGGGCTATTTTCCCTGGAGTGTCAGAGGTTGAGAAGTGACCTTATAGAGGTTTATAAAATCATGAGGGGCATGGATAGGGTGAATACTCAAGGTCTTTTTCCCATGGTAGGGGAGTCCAAAACTTGACGACATGGATTTAAGGTGAGAGGGGAAAGATTTAAAAGGGACCTAAGGGGCAACTTCATCATGCAGAGGATGGTGCGTGTATGGAATGAGCTCCAGAGGAGGTAATTGAGGGTGGTGCAATTGCAACATTTGAAAGGCATCTGGATGGGGACATGAACAGAAAAGATTTAGAGGGATATGGATTCAAATGCTGGCAAATGGGACTAGATTAATTTAGGATATCCGGTTGGCATGGACGAGTTGGACCGAAGAATCTATTTCCATACTGTACATCTCTGTGACTTTATAACTAAATTGGGGGCTCTTGTTGGGAACAAAATCTCTAATTCCAGATTGTGTTTAGGATTGTTGGACTCAAAGACAGTGAGTGGTGAGTGTTGTTGCTCTCTTTTCGGGTGTTGAATTTGGTTGGTTAAAATACAGTGTGCCTTCTTAGTAATGGCTCTTTCAGTCACTAAGAGTTTCCTGGGTTGGAAGAAGTCACTTTGGGAACTTTACAGAAAGTGAGCAAGGCAAATCTTTTGGAAGTGGCAGACAAGCTGGAGTTGTGGTTGCTTTTGTCCACACGAAAGGGGGAAGTAATCGCAGCATTTGTACTTGGAAATATCACCATTTCTTCTTCATTGCTGATTGAAAATCATGGAACTTTCTACTGAACGGAACCATGCAGACTACAATGGATCAAGATAATGGCTCACCAACACTGTCTGAAGAGCATTTAAGGATGGACAATAAATGCTGACATTACCAATAAGGGAGAAGATTAAGCAATTGAATCTGTTATAGAGATAGTAGGAACTGCCGATGGTGGAGAATCTGAGATAACAAGGTGTAGAGCTGGATGAACACAGCAGGCCAAGCAGCATCAGAGG
>NC_063347.1:33468362-33558208 GCF_021869965.1 Rhincodon typus
TTACAAATAAGTCTACATACATCAAGGACTGTCTTTCATGCTGTGTTCATCCAGCTCTACACCTTGTTATCTCTGAATCTGTTATAAGAGTTTTGTGCTATCATTCAAAATACTGCAGCCTCATTAATTATCTTTGGAATTGCTATCATTTATTCCTCTATAAGTAGAGAATCAAGTATTTTAATACTTTGTGTGATAAGATACCAACAAATAATCAAAGCTTTTAGCTGTAGTTGTGTTATGGTGAGTGCCTTAATTAGCAGACAGTAATTACTGCTCAGTAATTATACTGTGTGAGATCACCACGTATATAGCAGAACATTGCTTTGGAAAAAACATTAAAGACATTTCTTGTTTTCTGGGTTATACAAATAAATTTACATAAATCAAGAATTGACAACATTAGGGGTATATGCTGGAGCTCCCAAAATGGTTTATTAAGGGCATCATTGCAACAGAATAATCCTTTTGTTAAAAGCCCCTGATGAACTTAGTAGTCCCTCCTCCTGTCACAAGAGCACTAGGAGGCTCATTTGATATTCAGTTCCAGCCCAAGGAAAGTCATTAAATCAGATGAGCAATGACGCTGGAGTTTTAGAGTCCAGCTTCAGTCAACATCACCATGCAAAGACTGTTCACAGCTCTGTGTGATTTTCTTGTCCGTGCCTTCTCAATGATGACCAATTTGTGCTCGTTACTTTGCATCAAGTACAGGTAAAATATTGAGAGGTTGTGATTCCACATATCTTTTACTAACAGAAACTGTTTTGCTTGAATCCCCCTTTGTGATGTGATGTTTCCATCCTTGTTGGGCCCCAGGCTGCTCCTCAGGCCATTTAGGAGCATATCTATTGATTTCTCTTTCTCAGCTGCTGTAATTCAGTTTTGTATTATTCTTTCATATTGCCTCAAAATGATAGACAGAGAAATATCATGTTATTTTTAAACTTTAACTAAAAAAGATACAAGTGTAACTTTGTTTGGTTTAAAAACTGATGTATGTTGCCTTTGATGTATTTCCAGGGGAAGAGGAAAGATTTAGGTTAACAGTTATTTTAATTGTTCGTGCACATTTTTCAAAGACCCATCAGAAATTCTTAAATGATTAACAATAAAGAACAAATTTAAATGATGGCAGTATGCCAGTGGTTTATTTACAAGCACCCACAATTTCAAAGACTTTGGTCCATGCATACAGTTTTCCAAAGAATAAGCACATTGTTTATTTTCTCTTCAGAAAATGTTTTCAGACAGCACACTTCTACGTGGAGGACAGCAGTTCACCACGAGTGGTTCCTAATGAAAGCATTCCCATTATCCCAATTCCAGGTAAGTCAGTTATTCTTTATTCCTTGGATTACTTTTTGCATATGTTGAAACACAATCTGCAAATACCATTTAGTTCACGTTCAAACCGACACAACTTAGGCAATCTACGTAAAACAAATATCCTACAAAGTTAGTCTCTAATTTAGCTATGATTGTACAAAGAACTCTGTTGAATAGGTCTATGGCACATTTATATTTTCAAGGTAATCATGAACTGATGAATTTATTACTCAAAACATTGATTAGATAGAATGTCTTTATTATCTTATACTAAAAATATCATTTTGATAAAACGTTTAACTGCAACGCTGGTCTTGTAGATGTGTATGAATTGAGAGATTACAAAAAACATAAGACCATTGATTTCATTCAAAGTTGCAATCTGAAATCCCAATGAAGGTTAACAGTGATTTATAATAGCGTAATTTAACCTGGTTGGTGCAGAGAGCTGGAAAGGAGGGGGAAGGGTAGCTGATTCCAGAGATAGATGACAAATTTGCCTATGTTTGACTCAGAAAGTATTTATTTGTGAGTATAATATAGACAAGAGGATTGTTTCAGAAACCACTAGGTAGATTGTTGGTGTTTTCTATTGAGCAATTTGAAATGCTGTTATTTTTGGTCTAAAGTATCATTGGTGCATAATATTCAAAGTTCTCATTAAATTTCTCATTTAAAGTTCTCGTCAAAGGTCTCTAAATTATATTTCAAGCATTTGAGTTTCCTCGTGGTTCTTATTGGCCGACTTTTTAATGCTGAGGACTTGTATGATGCTGTTTTTCTTGTCCATCAAAAATCTGTCAATAGAATGATAAGAGTATGCCACAAAACATTGATTTGATTGTTGACTGTAAGAATGCAACTATATACTTTTCACAGTACACTTTACTTTCATCAGTGCCTTCTTAGCATGATGGCAGAAGCATTAAGGTTAAAGTTGCATAAATATTAATCCTTAGATAAGGGATCAGATATTTCCCCAATTGGTAGTTGCACACACTAAGGTCTGCTAGAATAATATTGGGTAGCTAAATGTAAAGAATTTGCTTTTCATGATTTTACTTGCAGTGCCACTATGAAGCAAAGGTGAATGCTTAATGTTTTATTCCTCTGTGCAGTAGTTAAACTGGTCTGCCTGGATAAATTATCTTCATCGACTGCCTGTCACGGGTTTTCACTGGGTGCTGTTGATCACTGTCTTCTGTTCATTCACTTTGAATAATTGTCCCTGTCTGTCTATTGACAAGTGTACACATCAGGCCTAGAGAAGCAGATTGCAGATGAACACACAGTTTACTCTGACAGCAGAACCCCGCTGGACTATAAATGCTGTGATTTTTTAGAGTTTTGGTTTTAGTTTCTACACAGTGTACTGTTATCCTGATCATGAGAGAGCTCCAGAATTTTGCTTTAACTTCATGCATATATGTCACAAGGCAGTAAAATTTGTGAGCTTTCTGATCATTTATTCTCAAGAGTTTAATTAGAATAAACCCAAGGCTTATAAATATAAAAGCATACAAAGGTAATAGCAGGAAAAGATCAGCTGGTTGACTAAGCCTACGCCACACTGTCATGATGCCTTAAGCATCATGATTCACAATGTTGCTTCACTTCATAGTAAACATATAGCTATTAAAAAGCTGACAGTTAAAATACCTCAATGTTACTGAGGCAACTGTTCCCTACTTTGAAGTCATCTGGCCACGCAGTTTATGTACATGGGCAAGTTCTCATCTTGACCATGTGCTGTAATAAAGCACTAAACAAAGATCAAATAGTTTCCACTTGGACAAAGAGAAGCAGTCAGTTTCTCCCAGTGCATCTGTATGACAGCATTAGCAGCGACCTGAGAATCTGATCTTGTTGTTGGCAACATGCATAATGGAAGCATGTGAATTTCAATAGAAATTTTAATTCTTGGGATTGTGTTTTAATACTCAGTCTAGCAGTTGTGTGATGTTCTGTGCACCAAAAATCAAATATGCAGGAATGATTCTTGTGTCTGAAGTATAGGTGCAAGGCATATCTAATATTTGACCTAGACCTCATTATCTAAGCAGAGCCAGTACCTTCAGATTTCAGAAATAGTAGGAACTGCCGATGCTGGAGAATCTGAGATAACAAGGTGTAGAGCTGGATGAACACAGCAGGCCAAGCAGCATCAGAGGAGCAGGAAGGCTGACGTTTCGGGCCGAGACCCTTCTTCAGAAAGCGGGGAGGGGAAGGGGGTTCTGAAATAACTGGGGAGAGAGGGGGAGGTGGATAGAAGATGGATAGAGGAGAAGATAGGTGGAGAGGAGACAGACAGGTCAAAGAGGCGGGGATGGAGCCAAGAAAGATGAGCGTAGGTGGGGAGGTAGGGAGGAGATAGGTCAGTCCAGGGAGGACGGACAGGTCAAGGGGGCGGGATGAGGTTAGTAGGTAGGAGATGGGGGTGGGGCTTGAGGTGGGAGGAGGGGATAGGTGGGAGGAAGGACAGGTTAGGGAGGAGGGGACGAGCTGGGCTGGTTTTGGGATGCGGTAGAGGTTAGGGAGATTTTGAAGCTCGTGAAGTCCACATTGATACCATTGGACTGCAGGGTTCCCAAGCGGAATATGAGTTGCTGTTCCTGCAACCTTCGGGTGGCATCATTGTGGCACTGCAGGAGGCCCAGGATGGATATGTCTTCTGAGGAATGGGAGGGGGAGTTCAAATGGTCCGTGACTGGGAGGTGCAGTTGTTTAGTGCGAACCGAGCATAGGTGTTCTGCAAAGCAGTCCCCAAGCCTCCGCTTGGTTTTCCCGATGTACAGGAGGCCACAACGGGAACAGCGGATGCAGTGTACCACATTAGCACATCTGCAGGTGAACATCTGCTTGATGTGGAAAGTCTTCTTGGGGCCTGGGATGGGGGTGGCGGGGGGAGGTGTAGGGGCAGGTGTAGCACTCCCTGCGGTTGCAGGGAAAAATGCCGGGTGTGGTGGAGCTGGAGAGGAGTGTGGAGTGGACAAGGGAGTCACGGAGAGAGTGGTCCCTCTGGAAAGCAGATAAGGGTGGGGAGGGAAAAATGTCTTTGGTGGTGGGGTCAGATTGCAGATGGCGGAAGTGTCGGAGGATGATGCGTTGGATCCGGAGGTTGGTGGGGTGGTACGTGAGGACGAGGGGGATTCTGTTTTGGTTGTTATTGCGGGGAAGGGGTGTGAGGGATGAGTTGCAGGAAATGCGGGAGACACAGTCAAGGGCGTTCTCGACCACTGAGGGGGGGAAGTTGCGGTCCTTGAAAAACGAGGACATCTGAGATTTAGGGGAGTGGAATGCCTCATCCTGGGCGCAGATGCGGTGGAGGCGAAGGAATTGGGAATAGGGGATGGCATTTTTGCAGGAAGGTGGGTGGGAGGAAGTGTATTCTCGATAGCTGTGGGAGTCGGTGGGCTTGAAATGGATATCGCACTAAACAACTGCACCTCCCAGTCGCGAACCATTTCAACTCCCCCTCCCATTCCTCAGAAGACATGTCCATCCTGGGCCTCCTGCAGTGCCACAATGATGCTACCCGAAGATTGCAGGAACAGCAACTCATATTCCGCTTGGGAACCTTGCAGCCCAATGGTATCAATGTGGACTTCACAAGCTTCAAAATCTCCCCTCCCCCTACCGCATCCCAAAACCAGCCCAGCTCGTCCCCGCCTCCCTAACCTGTCCTTCCTCCCACCTCAAGCCCCACCCCCATCTCCTACCTACTAACATCATCCCGCCCCCTTGACCTGTCCGTCCTCCCTGGACTGACCGATCTCCTTCCTACCTCCCCACCTACACTCATCTTTACTGGCTCCATCCCCGCCTCTTTGACCTGTCTGTCTCCTCTCCACCTATCTTCTCCTCTATCCATCTTCTATCTGCCTCCCCCTCTCTTCCTATTTATTTCAGAACCCCCTTCCCCTCCCCCATTTCTGAAGAAGGGTCTAGGCCCGAATCGTCAACTTTCCTGCACCTCTGATGCTGCTTGGCCTGTTGTGTTCATCCAGTTCTACACCTTGTTACCTTCAGATTTCAGTTAGTTTTGAACTATTTTACCAACTCGAATGACATGTTTCTGTTACAATAAATGGTTGAAGAAATTGGACATTCTTCACAACAGTTGAGTAAGTTAAGGGTGAAAACAGATGGGTTTTTGAGTCCATAAAAATTTTAAACAGGTAAACAGTTATAGTTTTTTTTAACCACTTGACAAGTTAGTACAAAGTGGACATAAACGTAAAACAATTGCAAAAAATAATTAAACAGGAGGTGCTTCTTTACTCAGTTGGTGATTAGATGTGGAGATCTTTGCCGTAAACAATCATTGAGACAGAACTCTTTTTTTTAAAAAGTAAATTAGTAGCTTTACCTAGCGGATACAAAGAGCATGTGGGAGGATTAGACTCAATCACTTTTAAAGAAAACAATGACACTGACTTGTGTACCAAACAACCTCTTTGTACTATATTTCACCCTGGTTCTAATTTTCTGTGTCTTATTGTTTGAAAAAATATCAATCATTATGTTCAGTCCGATTCACCTTTGAAAATCTTTTTTTCATGTTAGGTAAGACAGTCAAGGTTCCTGCATTGATTATTATTTTCATTTTGACCTTTTGACATTCTATAACCCCTTGAAATCCAGCTATGCTTACCAAAACAGGCAACCTTTGGACTTCTTTCTTCTTAAGTAGCTTTTCTTGCAACATGGTCAGAAGTGTTTGCTGGCCTGTTCAGAATTCAAGCAAATTTTCTGTCTAAAGTTTAGACATACTCTGCTCCAGTTTGTTTTATTCTTTCATGGGAAGCACGTGTCACTGGCTAGACCAGAATCCATTGCCCATCCCTAATTGACTGGAGAAGGTGGTGATAAGCCGTCATCTTGAACTGCTGCAGTCCATGTAGTGCACACATCCCACAGTGCTGTTAGCAAGTTCTAGGATTTTAACAGTGTAGGAATGTTGACATTGCTCCACATCAGAATGATGTGTGGTTTAGAGAGGGAATTACAAATGGTGGTGTCTCCATGTATCTGTTACACTTGTCTTTCTAGATATTAGACATCAGAGGTTTAGAAGGTGCTGTCAAAGAAGTCTTGGTGACTTGCTACGGCAAATATGTGGATGATCCATTCTGATTCATTTTGTGTTGTTGGTGAAAGGAGTGGATATTGGTGAATGTGGTGCCATTCAAGTAGGCTGTTTTGTCCTAGCTAGTGTTAAGCTTCTTTAGTGTTATCAAGGCTGCATTCACAGACAGGCAAGTATGGGGTATTCCATCACACTCCTGATTTGTGTCATCTAGATGATAGACAGGTGCTGGGGATGCAGGAGGTGAGTTAGATCACTAGATTCTGACCTGCTCTTTTTGCCACATTATTAATATGGTTGATCCATTTGAGTTTCTAGTCAAAATCTTGCTAACTATACAGATGGAATGTTTCAGTACCTCAGAAACAGTGAATGGTGTTGAAAACTCTAATCATCAGTGAAAATCCCCACTTCTGGCTTTCGGGAAAGAATGTATTTGTTGAAGCAGCTGAAGTTTGTTGGCCATAGGACACTACATGAGAAACTCCTGCAGCAATGTCCTGGCACAGCTGGTAAATCTCCAGCCACAACTTCCTTTGTGCTAAGTATAACTCCAATCAGTGGAGAGTTTTTCCTTTGATTCCCATTGACTCCTGTTTTGCTAGGGCACCATGATACCATATTCTGTCAAATGCTGCGTTGATATTCAAGGGGAGTAACTTCTACCTCACCTCTTGACTTCAGCTATTTAGTCCATGATTGAAACAAAGCTGAACTGAGGTCAGCACCTGAGTGTTGTAGCAGTTCTGTAACAGCTTGACTAGGATGTGGCTAGTTCTGGAACACAAATATTCAGGACAATTGCTTTCATAGCCTTTCCAGCACCTAGAGTTTTCACATTTCTTGATATCACATGTAGTGAATCAAATTGGCTGAAAACTGGCACCTCTGTTGTTGGGACATGCAGAAGGTGGCTGAAATAGATCATCCGCTTGGCATTTCTAGTTGAAAATGGTTACAAATACTATAGCTTTGTCTTTTGCAGTGATAAGCTGACCTCGCTCGTTGAAGATCGAGATATTTGTGGATCCTCATCCTCCTGCTGGTGGTTTAGGTGTCCACCATCATTCACATCTAGATGTGGCAGGATTGCAGAGCTTAGACCTGATCAGTTACTTATGAGATCACGTAATACTGTTGATTTACCAAGCCTTGTTTACAAATCATTACGTTTTCCTGATTATTTGAGCATTAAACTAGCGGTAATAAAGATGTGGAACATTGAGGACTGTGGCCAAACTGCATTTTAGAACATAAGACTGAACCTTGAACAGCTCAGGTTGCATGTTCCAACTAATAGACTTTACTGCTAATCCTTTTTTAAAAAAAATGATTGTTTCAATAAAAGATTTTCTTGATTTTTTTTTTTGTTTGAGGAGATTGTCCAGTTGCTGTTGGTTTGGTAGGTACATAAGTTGTAGATTGCTCCTAGGCTTCGTGAAAGAAACAGAGGTTGCCTGTCTGACTTAGCAGTTATTTTCTGCACAACAGTCCCTGGATTCTGATGATTCTTCTACACAACTGTTTCTTTGAGATTGGAAAGATGTTGAGCATCAATTAGGGGAGGCAACAGAAGACTAACGAGCCAGCTGGAGAGCCAATGAAAATCCTGCATCTCCTCTTTGAGGGAAGATTCAGTTTCACTCAAAACCCCAGGGTTGGAGGTCCTGCTAACCAAAAGCTGCTGGCCAATCAAGGGTCTGCAGATCTCTTGATTAGCAATGCGGCTGAGGAGTATGATATCAGGAGTGATACCAGGACAATATCTTTTTGAGCTGTGCTATTGTCACTCGATTCCAGACCAAAGGTGAGTAATGGTGGGATGGAGTTTTCAGGGTGTGGGCTATGGACAAGGAGGGTCAGTGGCAATTTAGGGAATGGCTTACAGCAGGCCTGTCTCCCTTTCTGATGTTTGGTTTCTCAATCAAGGGCTGAGTGTCTTTGAACTGGGATTCCCCCAGGGCTTGCGAGCATCCTTTAAAAAGTATACTTTTCAGGCTTCCAGCATGACAGTTCCCTCACTCACTGTTGGGTGGAAATTAGTGGCTGCTGAATAAAATTGCTGTATTAAAGGCCTTAATTAGTGGTGATATGGGAAAGCTAACCATAGCCTTCATGGTATAGACTTAATCAGAGTTAAGGCAGGAAGGCAATGAAGCTCCCCATCTGTCTCATTAAATTCCCTACTATCACCAAACTGGCAATGGGGACAGTATTAAAATCAGTCATGTGGTGAATTGTAGAAGCAATTCTATTTCCTTGCCAGTCTATTGGCAAGGAAAAGGTCGAGTATTGTCCTGATTTCTTCATTTAAACAGTTTGTCAAAATGAGCCAATGTACAATGAAATTGTGTTCAGCATTCCTAACAATGAAACAACCTATCAACCTGTCTCAACCCAGTGGGAGAATTAAGGCCTCTGGCAGCCATACAGACATTTTTATAAAGCTGCAGCATGCTTAGTTACCTGGCAACCAGAGACAATAGCACCTATTCAGAAAAGAGCATTCAGTATTTGTTAACCAATAAATAGTTGTGTTTGAAATATTACCTACATCTTTTATAATTAGTAAATTATTTCATTGTCTACCACCTACGATGATGTGCAATGCTATCTCTCCAGCTCAGCTCCAGGACTGTTTAGAAACATAGGAAATAGGCGCAGGAATAGGTCATATGGCCTTTCAGTCCTGCACCACCATTCAATATGATCGTGGCTAATCATGCAATCTCGGTATCCCATTCCTGCCCCCTCCCCATATCCCTTGATTCCTTTAGCCACAAGGGTCATTTCCAGCTGTCTCTTGAATATATCTTACAAATTGGCCCCAACAGCTTTCTGTGGTAGAGAATTCCACAGGTTCACAACTCTCTGAATGAAGAAATTCTTCCTCATCTCAGTCCTGAATGGCTTACCCCTTATTCTTAGACTGTGACCCCTAGTTCTGGACTTCCCCAACATCGGGAACATTCATCCCATATCTAGCCTGTCCAGTCCCATCAAGATTTTATATGTTTCTATGAGAAACCCCCTCATTCTTCTAAATTCCAGCGAGTACAAGCCCAGTCGATCTATTCTTTCTTCATATGTCAGTCCTGCCATCCCGGAAACAGTATAGTAGTGAACCTTTGCTGGGCTCCGTTAATAGCAAGAATGTCCTTCCTCAGACAAGGAGACCAAAACTGCACAAAATACTGAAGGTGTGGCCTTACCAAGGCCCTGTATAACTCCAGCAAGACACCCCTACTCTTATACTCAGATTCTCTCACCATGAAGGTCAGCATGCCTTTAGCTTTCCTCACTGCCTGCTGCACCTGCATGCTGCCCTTCAGCGACACCCCACTCTCTCATTGCACCTCTCCTTTTCCTAAACTGACGCTGTTCAGATAATAATTTGCCTTCCTGTTTTTGCAACCAAAGTGGATAACGTTACATTTATCTACATTACATTGCATTTGCCAAGTATTTGTTCACTCAGCCAGTCTGTCCAAGTCACCCTTCAACCTCTTAGCATCCTCCTCACAGCAGACACTGCCGCCCAGCTTAGTATCATTTGCAGATTTTAGATATGGCATTCAATTCCTTCGTCCAAGTCATTAACAGATATTGTGAACAGCATGGTTCAAGCACTGAACCCTGCAGCACCCCACTTGTCACTGACTGCCACTCCAAAAAGGATCCATTTATTCCAAACCTTTGCTTCCTGTCTGCCAACCAGTTCTCTATCCATATCAATATGTTACTTTCAATACCATAAGCTTTAATTTTCCTTACTAATCTCTTGTGTGGGACCTTGTCAGAAGTCTCTTGAAAGTCCAGATACACAACATCTACTGATTCACCCTTGTCTACACTACTGGTCACCTTCTCGAAATCTTCCAGAAGATATGTCAAGCATGATTTCCCGTTAGTGAATCCATGCCGACTTGGACTAATTCTGTTGCTACTTTCCAAATGCTCAGTTATTACATCCTTAATAATTGACTCCAGCATTTTCTCCACCACCGATGTCAAGCGAACCAGCTGATAATTCCCTGTTTTATCTCGACTGCCTTTTCCAAAAAGTGGGGTTACATTAGCTACTATCCAATTCATTGGAACTCTTCCAGAGTCTACAGAATGCTGGAAAATGATCACCAATGCATCTGCTATTTCTAGCGCCACTTCCTTGAGCACTCTGGGATGAAGAGCACCAGGCCCTGTGGACTTATCAGGTTTTAATCCCATCAATTTCCCAATATCATTTCCTCACTAAGAAGATTTCCTTCAGTTCCTCCTTTACGCTTGACCCTCTGTCCTCCTGCATTTCTGGAAGGCTTTATGTTATCTCCTTAGTGAAGACAGATCCAAAGTATTTGTTCAACTGGTCTGCCGTTTCTTTTTTTGTCCATTATGAATTCACCTGATTCTAACTGCAACGGACCTACATTTGCCTTCACTCATTTTTTTCTCTTCACATATCAATAGAAGTTTTTGCAGTCAGTTTTTATGTTTTCCAAAATCTTACTTTCATATTCTATTTCTCCCAGTCCTCAGGTTTGCTGCTTTTTCTAGACAATTTATATACCTCCTCTTTGGCTTTAACACTGTCCCTGATTTCCCTTGTTAGCCATGGTTAAACCACCTTCCCTGTTTTACTCTTACCTGTTAGGGATGTACAATTGTTGAAGTTCATCTATGTGTCCTTTAAATGTCTGCCATTGCCTATCCACTGTCAACCCCCTGAGTATCCTTGGCCAACTTATCCAAGCCAATGCATGCCTCCTACCATCAAAGTTAGCTTTCTTTAAGTTCAGGACCCCAGTCTCAGATTTAACGGTGTCACTTTCCACCTTAATGATGAATTCTACCATATCATGGTCACTCTCCTCCAAAGGATCTCTCACTACAATGTTGCTAATTAGCCCCCTCTTATTACACAATACCCAGAAGACAGTAAGTCAGAAGTCAAACAACATCAGGTTATATGAACACAGCAAGCCAAGCAGCATCAGAGGAGCAGGAAAGCTGACGTTTCGGGCCTAGACCCTTCTTCAGAAAGGGGGGAGGGGAAGGGGATTCTGAAATAAATAGGGAGAGAGGGGGAGGCGGATAGAAGATGGATAGAGGAGAAGATAGGTGGAGAGGAGACAGACAGGTCAAAGAGGCGGGGATGGAGCCAGTAAAGATGAGTGTAGGTGGGGAGGTAGCGAGGGGATAGGTCAGTCCAGGGAGGACGGACAGGTCAAGGGGGCGGGATGAGGTTAGTAGGTAGGAGATGGGGGTGGGGCTTGAGGTGGGAGGAGGGGATAGGTGGGAGGAAGGACAGGTTAGGGAGGAGGGGACAAGCTGGGCTGGTTTTGGGATGCAGTTGGGGGAGGGGAGATTTTGAATCTTGTGAAATCCACATTGATATCATTGGGCTGCAGGGTTCCCAAGCGAAATATGAGATGCTGTTCCTGCAACCTTCGGGTAGCATCGTTGTGGCACTGCAGGAGGCCCAGGATGGACATGTCGTCTGCGGAATGGGAGGGGGAGTTGGAATGGTTCGCGACTGGGAGGTGCAGTTGTGTGTTGCGAACCGAGCGTAGATGTTCCACAAAGACGTCCCCAAGCCTCCGCTTGGTTTCCCCGCTGTAGAGGAGGCCACAACGGGAATAGCAGATACAGTATACCACATGACCAGATGTGCAGGTGAACATCTGCTTGATGTGGAAGGTCTTCTTGGGGCCTGGGATGGGGGTGAGGGGGGGAGGTGTAGGGGCAGGTGTAGCACTTCCTGCGGTTGCAGGGAAAAGTGTCGGGTGTGGTGGAGCTGGAGAGGATTGTGGAGAGGACAAGGGAGTCACGGAGAGAGTGGTCCCTCCGGAAATCAGATAAGGGTGGGGAGGGAAAAATGTCTTTGGTGGTGGGGTCGGATTGCAGATGGCGGAAGTGTTGGAGGATGATGCGTTGGATCCGGAGGTTGGTGGGGTGGTACGTGAGGACGAGGGGGATTCTGTTTTGATTGTTATTGTGGGGAGGGGGTGTGAGGGATGAGTTGCAGGAAATGCGGGCGACACGGTCGAGGGCGTTCTTGACTACTGAGGGAGGGATGTTGCGGTCCTTGAAAAACGAGGACATCTGAGATGTTCGGGAGTGGAATGCCTCATCTTTGTCCACCCCAGTCCAACACTGGCACCTCCACATCATGGTTACCAGAAGAGCGTAATTCAACCAGTGGACACTAGCATCAATTTGTATATGGAAAAATATTTGTGAGCTTTTCACTGTACTTGGGCACCTGTGACTACAATAAATCAAATCTAATCAAAGGGATCTTGAACATTCATGAACCAAAATTCATAAGCTTATCAGAATTTCTGATTATGTTGTTTTATTAGCCCCATATTATTCAATTTCTTTGGGTCAGCTTTGGGGTTGTATGCTGGCTCATTGCTGCCCCTGAGCACTTCTGAGTTCTTCTGAAATTTAGTACTCTTATTAATGCAAAAACTTAACAACTTGCTGTTGGAAGGAATTGTGACAAATTTCAACATTACACATTAGTCAAAGATACTTTCTTATTACCAATGTACCCTTTGGAGTGACTAATAAGGCTATGAGGAGCCAGCCAGTAAATTTGTTGCAAGTGAGTAATTTAAACTACTGTTTGCAGAGAAAACAGCAAACTCCTAACAACCAAAGGCCCTTACAACAGGGAATCGTCCTGTTTTGACTAGTCTCCAGCCTGTATTAGCTTTGTGATCTTTATCATCTGATGTGTTAACACAGTAGAGTACTGCTTTGCTTGTCTACGACAGTAGACACTGGACTTCAAAGTAATTTGATACTTGTAAAGTACTTTGAGAAGTTTCTGAGAGATGTGCATGTGACAAAGATGAGGTCTTTTAAAAAAAGTTTGATTTAGAAGCTGGATTCTTTCAAAATAGTTACAATACAAAAGAAGATGAAAAGAAACTGCATCTCAGTCTTGGTCAGTGGTCAGAAGTCACATGACAGCAGGTTATAGTCCAACAGATTTATTTGAAATCACAAGCTTTCAGGGCGTAGCCCCTTCAAATAAACCTGTTGGACTATAACCTGATGTCATGTGACTTATGACTTTGTCCACCTCAGTACAACACTGGCAACTCCACATCTTGGTTGGTAGTATACCCTCAATCGAAGAGTGTGTATTTGACGAGGAGTCGAAACAGACCACTATCTGATTTTCTGTAGCCTTACGTGTAGGAGATTTTAACACCCTGGCCTCATTTGCATAGCCGTTATCAGTCTCCTGCCCAAAACTGATGAACAAGGTCAGAAATCACACGACCCACCAGGTTATAGTCCAACAAGTTTAGTTGAAAACAAAAGCTTTCGGAGTCTTATTCCTTCTTCAGGTGTCAGTGAGAGAAGTAGTATCAGACACAGAGTTTGTAAGTAAGAGATCAAAGGTTTGTTTAGTACATCCTCATCAGTGGTGTGACCCTTTGATCACTCGTGTGATCTATGACCTTGTCCACTCCAGTCCAACACCAGCACCTCCACTTAAAAATTGATGGAAGGAATTAACTGGTTGAAGCACTATTTTGGCCAAAACTGGAAAATGCTGCTGGGGTCCCAAAGGAACTGTCCCAAGCACTTAGGTAAGAGGGTGGGCAAGTTTTTGGAAATATAGGGGATTAGGATGGAATATATTTCTGCATCAAGATATGTTTATTCAGAAGATAAAACAATGGTGCAGGAACTCTGGAACTTATACCATGATGCTTAATGTAAAACAAAATTAAGGATGGGGTGGCACAGTGACTCAGTGGTTAGCGCTACTGCCTCCTGCTGCCAGGGACCTGGGTTCAATTGCAGCTTTTGTGTGGAGTTTGCATGTTCTCCCTTTGGCTGCATGGGTTTCCACCAGCTGCTCCAGTTTCCTCCCACAGTGTTAGGTGGATTGGACCTGGTAAATTTGGGGTTACGGAGATAGGGTGAGGGCTGGGTCTGGATGGAGTGTTCTCTAGAGGGTTGGTGTGTACTTGAAGGCCTCTTTCCATATTGTAGGGGTTCTGTGTGATTTTACAGGTACCTACTGAACTACTACAGTGAATTCATGTGAAACTCAGCAACTCGCAATTTCTGAAAGTAGAAAATATATGTAGACACATTCTTCAATCTTAAAGTATGCTTAAATAATGACTTTAGAAATTTATTAAAACAATTATTGCAACAAATAGTGTTGTTGACAGTTAGAAGCTGGGTATGATAAAGTTGACAAGTAGGAGTAGAAATAAAAGAAAATTAGGGAATGATGGGAGTGGTCAGGAGAACTTTTATGTTCAGACGATCATTAAAAAAATCACTCTGCTAGAAACAGGCATGATGGCTTTTATTACAATGAATATTTGGAAAAAGAAAAAGTTTAAAAGTGCACAGGGAAAGGAACTAAGTAGCAACTATTTCAAAGAATTGGCACAGAAAGCATGGGCTAAATGGCCTACATCTGTGCTGTAAAATTTTATGATACCCATCAAATTTTTGACTCCAGTTGGAATGCTTCAGTATGTGTATTATAGATCCATTCTCAGTGTATTCTGTGGGTAATTCTAACATTGTGTTGTTAATTGATTCACTGTGCAACCATAATTATTTTCCCTATCTGAGAGGTGTATAATTCAAATGAGTCTTCAATAGAATTCTGAGCTCCAGGTGCCAGATGCAGCAACATTGATTAGTTTGTAGAGAATTCATTATAGGGATGCTGGATGCATTTAACAATACATTGCATCAACTATCATCAGGAGCAGAGTTGCCCAGAGAAGGATTTAAATACACACACTGGGGAGGAAGAATTCAGTGCAAGATTCTCTATTTTTTGACACAAAATGGACATTAGTTTTCGAAGCTTCATATTGTGATCTGCCATGCCCAATGTGGACCAAAAGTGTGCCAGATACCTGGTTAGTTTTGCTGATTTATAGTGATCTTCCTGAAAGCAGTAGATGTCTTATATATTATATATAAATTCAATGCTATTGTGCTCAGTATGTTGAGAAGAAAACTCTTTCGTTCCTCTCCAGTAGCTTAAGTTTTATGCATTTGTTCCCCTTCCATCATGAATTCAAAATTCAAGTTGTAGTTCACATGATAAAACTGACATGAAATTCTACAGCAGCCGAGTTCTTATTGTATTGGGTTTAATGGGTGAAAGTTATTTGCCAATAAGCTTAATATTTCATCTGCTTATTTATTTATGTATTAGTGAATTTCAGCACTTAAATTTGAATTGGTTGTGTAGGTTCTCATTAGCTTTATACAGGGTAGGTAAGTACAAGTATGAACTTACTACAGGAATCAACCTTTAATGGATCTTATTGTGTTTATTTGTTCTCTGCTTTGCATATTCTTACACCATGCATAAAAAATAAAAATCTTGGGATTTTTGATCATATTTCCCCATTATACAAATAATTTCAACACCATGATTTAAGACAAAGCAACCCACATGATTGGCATCCCATCCACCACCTGAAACACTCACTATTTCCACCACTGGTATAATGTAGCTGCAGTGTGTACTGTCTACAAAATGCACTGCAGCAGCCAGCCATCACTTCCTTGACAGCATCACCTAATCCTGCAACCTCTGCTTCTGAGAAAAACAAGTTGTAAAGGGACTTGGGAACAGCACAAGCTCCCCCCTCAAATCACATACTATTTGACTTGGGACTACATTGCCGTTCCTGTACTGAAAACTAAAAATGCTGAAGATCACAGCAGGTCAGGCAGCATCCACGGAGGAAAAGCAACCTAACGTTTTGAGTCTAGATGAAAAATCATCTGGACTCAAAACATTAGGTTGCTTTTTCTCCAATGTTAGCTTGCATTCTCTCCATGGATGCTGCCTAATGCGCGTGATCTCCCGCATATTTGTTTTCAGTACAGAATTACTGTACAGTACAGAATCCAGCATCTGCAGTAACTTGCTCCTACATTGCTATTCCTGTCTTGTTGCTCGGTCAAAATTTTGCAATTTTCTACCTAAAGAACAGTGGAGAAGTACCTTTGCCAGATGGATTACAGCGGTGCAAGAAGATGGCTCACCACCATCTTTTGAAGAGCAATGAGCACTGTTCTATTGCAGAAAGCTAGTCGATGAAGAACAGAATCCAATCTTTATTCAGTCTTCTATTTATTTAGAATGAAACATTATAAGCAACACCTCCCAATTTACCATATAAAAGTTTGAGTTTTTTTTATTTGTGCTGAGCGAAATTCCATTTATGCTTTTTTCTTGCATATAGTTAAATGAAACTGACATAAGATTTACAAGGAGTGGGTATGAAATGCTGACCTTGCCAGCGATGCCCACATCAAATGAATGAATTGAAAGAAAATAAGCTACAGTGGAGATGACTACAATTCCATTTTTTTTTGCTGTAAAAGTGCTACATTTAGAATTAAAATTATCTATTCTATCCTCCTTGTATTTCAAATGAATTGCTCCCAAGAAATCCAATTTCTTCAAGTAAGACTAGTTTAATATTGGATAAATTTTAACGTTATTTATTTTGCCTTTTGTACAAGCTTGTAATCTTTCACAGAGTCTAATATTGAGAGTAATCAAATTAAGCCAGCCTGGTATAAAAGGAGAAATGGTGATACTCCAAAGTAGAACAATCAACAACTCAGAAGAAGTCAGGCTAGGATTTGCTTGGTGACATCTTGAACAAAAAGATCCTACCTAAAACTTTAACAAAAAGAGAAAGTGCTGGACTGATTTTCTCCAGCACTTCCTGTTTTTGTTTCAGATTTCCAGCATTCTCAGTTCTTTGTTTTATCACCTAAACTTTATTCTCTATCTTAAATTGGTGCATGCATTCCAGCAATTTCTATTTTAATTTTCAATTCCAGAATCTTTTTAAGTGAAGTCTGTGTAATAATACTGATCAGTTAGAGAAAATACATAATAATCTATTTTTTCACATGCATTTAACTGCTCAAATGCCAATAAAAATAATTTGATGCAGTAATTTGAGGTAATTAACGTTGAGAGAGACTCAAGGACAAAACAGCATATTCAAATCGTCAATGATAGCTGCTTCTCAGTTTAATTTGTATCGTTAGTTTTTCCTGTTTCTACTTGTCTGAGCTCATTCTACCACACAAATACTCACAAGACTTTGATGTTTCAGATATCAGCTGGGAAAATTACTTTAACCCTCGCAGAATGTCAAATTGCAAATTTTATCTCAAATTCCACTTTACAGTATCTCAGTGTGCATTTTCTACAAACACAGAAATGATTTTTTAAAAACATTCAATGAAGGCATTGCTTTATGTTCCCTCTTGTAACCTTTCCTTGGCTTGAATTTATAATTGAAACAATAGAACAGATGCATTTTTTTTTTGCATGGAAGAGAATTGAAGCAGAAGATTGTATTAAACTGCACAATTTTTTTTATTATTTGTGCAGTATCCTTCCAGATCCAGTGACTTAGAGTCATGTTTTGTTGTACTTTTTTCACGTTGATTCGTATTGATATAAATTTAATTTCCTGCTTTTAAAATCAGACCATGTTGCTGAATTATTTGGAATATGCAAGAAAAAAAGTTTGTTTTGATGCCAAGGACACAAAGATAATATTGGGTCTTTTACCTCCTATTGAGCTCAGGTGTGTTTTTCATCTCAAAACATTAAATAAATAATTAAAGCTCTCTATTCCCACCCAAATGCATTCATTGAAATGTAATCCCAAAGCAGTTCTAGTTCGCCAAATGTGTTGCATTTTGATTAGTTTTCATCAAAGCTGATTTATGTATATTAGTTAAGTCTGAAGCATTTTTGAGATTTACAGACAAGTAACACCAGTTCAGCATTTTGCGCAAAAAGATATTAATTGGACCAAACTCGTGAACCTCTTCTGTAATTATGTTAGTAACCTAGCAACATTTTTATTTGTTCTTTCTTGCAGATGATATGGAGGCCATTCCAGTCAAGCAGTTTGTAAAGCACATAAATGAACTGTATACCAATAACCAACATGGATTCTCTGAGGAATTTGAGGTAAGTTGGTTTTGCATTAATTCCTAAAATTTTTAAGAATAGGTGCCCTTTTTGCTTTTGTAGTGATTTTTATTTTGGGTAAATTAGAGATTGGTCACTACAGAGTACTATTTTATGGTGTAATATAATTTAAACAAAATTGTATAATGGAAGCAAATGGCTGAAACAACAAAAAGAGTTCCATTCCTTTTTTTTCTATTTCACAGTTGTAATAATTTATAACTTTCTATTTCACCTCTTAACTTATAATGTGTTACTTTCCCACAGTAATTTATGGGAATAATAAAAGTGTTTATTCCTTTGAAGTTCCATAGTTTCATTTTGAACGCATAAAAATATGTGGAGATTACTGGAAACAATCCTGGATCATTCCATGTATGAAGACAAAGTATACTGGATGGAGTACAATACTAGGAAGTTTTAGATTTTTTTTTAAAATGGGGAACTATATTTCAGATTGGTTCAAGAGGCACTTTAGTGTTCCTTGCTGTCAACTGTCTATGACTGCACAGTTTTTGCATTTCCTGCTTTAGGGCTGGAAAATACTACACTGGTTTAAGCACAGCATATGTCTGCATCTTGGAGCACTCTCATGAAGAACTGTTGCTGAAATTCGGATTGGAGTGCTGCTTGTTCTCCTGCATGTCATCCCTTTCAAGATTCAGAGAGCCTCATGATATCCACTTCCTGCATTCTTCGATGTGATCTCTTCCAGCTGCTGTGCTTCATTGACTGTTTGTGTATCTTGTTGAAAAAAACCCATATTTTAATCTTTTTTAACCTTCTTCAGTCTCGATTTTAAACTCCCAAGATGGTACAAATCTTGCCTTTAGAAAAGCAGGACAATTTCGGACCTGGGTTGGCCCATGAGCTCCCACAGTGACTGCTCTTGGTTAAGTAACAAGGAAGCATACTTCAAAAAATTGATCCCTTCCCATAGGTTAGATTATTTTATCTTCCTTCCGTCACTACAGCTGAATTAGCTGAGCCAGGCCAAGCTCCCCTTTGGTTGCCATCACTTTTAAACAATGATCAGACACTTTGATTTTTCTTTCTGCATTTATTTAGCATATGCCCATTTTCTGGTACACAGTACTGACAGTGCTGTCAGGAATTTCTCCATCCCTGCTGAATACCATTAATATTGACATACAATTCAAGTACGTTTTTTATGCTTTGTCATTTAGCTTATACCATTAAGTGCATTTAAGTAAGTATGAAATTGCAACATCAGTTCTCCTTTTGCTAATAGTATTAGAAGGTTGGAATTCAAAATTTAGAAGGTCCTGTAAATGGGCACTTCTTGAGAAGTACTAATTAATTATTGGTTTTGTTGTGTTCTGTAACGGCAATTAAATTGAAAAATCTCATTTCAGAAAAAGATCTGTCAATGTGAAATACAATCATAAACACAGTCCTTAATGAGAACTTAAAATGTGTTTCAAACTCTATAACAATTCACGCAGTTATAAAATTGAATATGGCTGAATTAGAGAGCAAAAGATTAAAAGGTGATGGAGCACAACAGTCATTTGAATTAATGAATTCATTTTTCATCACACATCATGATTTGTTTATTAGATGAAATTATTCCACAGTATGTTTAATGGTGTAACAAACAGATGTGATTAATAGCAGTGGCCTGCCAGATCATGAATAATAGATTTTGGCTGATTTGAATTAGATTGTCTTGATCAAAAGCAATTCTCTTGGGGCAAATGTTTGTCCTGCATAGTGTCAACATTGTTAAAGGCTTTTATCTCTGCTCAATCATTTAGCTGATGGTTAGTCAATGCCAATAACTTTCTAACTGCACACTTCTGCTTTTCATGCAAATAGCCAAATAATTGTCAAAGTGGTGCACTTACCGTAGAATAATGTACTGTTTGTGTACCATGGAGTCATATTTACAACGAGATTTGTAGCCAAGCCCATTAAGTCAGTTGAATCAAAAGTACTTAAGGCTTTATTTAGTTGAAAATATATTTCTTTTTCTTAAACCTACCCACCTTTGCATATCATGCCCATTTTAGATCCACTACAAACATTTATTGAGCTGGTAGGTAGCTGGGTCATTGTCTCCCATTAACAGTGACCCAAGGGGAAACACTTACTAATTTTTTTGCTTCCCCTTTGCCTGGCTACCACTCTCAAGGAATCATTTGAGATTGGGAACTTGTCATGCTGGAGAATTATGATTGCAAACATACCTTATTTTCCCTGAGTGTGTTGAGTGTTTGCACAACAACAGTGTGTCACTGGGCTGTTAACTGCTTCTCTTGATCTAATTCTTCAGAAAGCTATTTTCTTCGGGCTGCTTTACAAAAACGTATTTAATAATTGGTGCAGTCTAAAGGTCAGCTCTGTTGTTAACAAACAAGTGCTTTATTCTGAGTTTTTAATCTAACTTTGTAGTGAGAAAATAAACCATCCTAAAATAGACAAACTAAAGTAAAAATGAAATCTAAAGATCCTCAGAACCCAAGATTTGGAGTCAATTGTTTTATCAAATATTTGTACAAGTAGTTAGAGTTTTTAGGACGGGTCACTGATCCAATTAGTGCATTAAGTTATGTCTGACGCTTAAAACATTCTTTTTGCAAACTATTTTAACATTAATATGGGAATATAATGTTATTAACCTTCTTGTTCACTGAAGTCTGGGCTGTTTTATGGGTTCCTGACTGCAGTTCTAATCTCTGGTGAAACTGTGATTTTCTATGCAGTATCCGCGTAAACTGCAGAATAATTTGAAGTATATATAGATATATATATGTTTACAACAGTCATGTACCATGTTATTCAACATCTGAAATTTGTGTTAGAAAAATAAAGATTAATATACTGTTCTCAAAATAACCTGTCTTTTTATATAATTTGATGAGAACAGTCTATATAATTCACTGAGTGAACTGCTGGATACGGGGAGCGGGGAACCAGTTGAGCAGTTCCAATTGACATAGCCAAGGAAAGCAGTACAGGCCATATTATTACTATGTTACCCTTTGTTGTACCCCATGATTGATTTAAATAACGCATTTTCACCTACAAGTAATTTAGTTGCTACTACTCAGGGTTATATTTTTCGTAATAGTGTACAATATATTTTTTAACTTCCAAAAACAGAATCAGCTCAAGAGGGTGTTTTGAATGAGATAATTAATCTCAATTATCATCTCATTAAATCATCAACTCAAAATGCAATTAAGTTTCTTACTAATCAATTCATCAGTTTATAACATGCATTCTCTGCATTATATTTTCCCATAAATATATAGAGGGGTCAGCACTAAATTACTTATTGTAAGGTGCTTCTGCAGATTTTTCCCACAAAATAACTTTGAAGGTTACATCTTGTAGAATGTGTTTCCTCCCCTGAAATAAAGTGTATGAAGTAGAAAAATAGACAAGCTAAGGTCAGAATCAAATTATTTCCATGTTTTTGGTTTTTTAAATGTCCAACAATAATTGAGGCTTCTTACTTGAAGTTGTTCATTTTCAGTGTCTCAATAATTAAGATTTGTTGCACTATTAAAAGTTTATCTATACTGAATGGACAGGCCCCAACTTTCCTTGGTATGTCTAGTGGGCATATATCATGTAAGTACACCAACTTTATGCTGCTCCATGTGTTTCATTGCTGAATCTCTTGACAAAATACAAGTATAGCAGAGCTTGTGGAGGAAAAGGAAAACTTGGACAGCAACTTCTTAATTTCCAAATACAAGTGCATATGTGCAATCGCCAGAAGTTGCTGTATGATTTACTCTTTAATAATTGTGGGCGGCACTTATTTTTACAACAGAATTGGGCCATTGAAATTGGGGCATGTTTAAAGGTAACCTTTTCAGCATGGTATTAACTGAGTGTAGATTTGCATGCAATTGAACTGTTGTTGGATTATCTAACTATCTGTTAAATTGCTTCTTTCTATGCTTGTCATATTATGTTTGTTTATGTCAATATAGTAACACACAGTCACTAAGCAACTCCACAGAAGAAATTTGAATGCCAAATGTAATGAAATGCTCCATTCCAGGAAAGGATCACTAATCAGTTAGTTATGTTTAACATGATGCGTGACTTTTACAGATTGCATAAAACATGAGAGTTAAGTGGATAGCTTTTACAATACTAATGACACAAGTAATAACTTATAACCAGAAGCATTCTCTTGATTTGTCCTTTTAAGCCATTTAAAAATACTGCATCTTGCCATGCCTACTTCTTCCCTTAAACAATGCAGTGTGATGCTCCTTTAACTGAGAAAGGAAGCAATTCGTGAAGGGATCCACTTCTGAAGCACACAGTGGCATTTCCTGTTCAACTAGAGCTGACAGAACATCAATCAGCATATTATGATCATATTATAGAGGTCTTGCTTTTCCTGAGACCATGAAGAACAAGACTTTACTGCCAGGGCAATGCTTGGATTCTTATGCAGCTCTTGTTATGATAGTGATGTGAACATAACATATCAAGCATAACAAATTTATTAAGACTCTTAGCAACACTTAGTATTCTGTCATTTGACACATCCACCTGTAACCCTGTTAACATTTGATTCTGCAATGTCTGGTGTTGTCTGAGGAGCCATTTTCAAATTCCTCATCATTATCTGAAATATGAGGATGAAAATTTGATGGTTTATTGAAACATGCAATCATATCAAGATAATCCCTGGAACAAAAACAAAAGTCGCTGGAAAAGCTCAGCAGGTCTGGCAGCATCTGTGAAGAAAAAATCAGACCTAACATTTCGGGTCTGGTGACCCCTGGCTTTTCTTCTTCACTATGAACCATCTTCTTGAATCCTTGTCCTCTGTTCATCCACTCTTGTTGCAATAAGAAATGTGAGGAATTCATGGACTTCTTTAATATGCTGGCCACCCATTCAGGTATCTCTGCTCCTCTTATCCCTTCCACCAAACCTCCACCAGTCCAATATTTCTCCATGCCAATAACCATTAATTTTTCCTTTTTCCTCTCAGTTTTGTCCCTGTCACACTAATGGTCCCTGCAAGCTCATTGTGTCCTGAGATTCTCTTTCTAACCTCTTAAATCAGTCTTGAAAATTTAAATTGACCAATTATCCACATTCTTTTGGAGGAGAGACTTGCAGATTTCACTGAGTAAAAGTGCTTTCAGTGTTTTTTTTTGATAAGATGGCCTACTGTAATTCTTAAGATAATGTCCTGTTTTCGATTTTCATACCAGGACTAAACAGTTTCTTTTTATCTATCCAATCAAATTCTTCTATCGTATTAAACACCTCTTCTAAACTCAATGAAATTAAAACCATTTATGCAACTTGACTTTTTTTACAGTCTACTATCACTCTCGGCAACTGTGTGGAGTTTGCACATTCTCCCCATGTTTGCGTGGGTTTCCTCCAGGTGCTCCAGTTTCCTCCCGTAGTCCAAAGATGTGCAGGCTAGGTGGATTGGCCATGTTGAATTGCCCATAGTGTTCACGGATGTGTAGATTAGGTGGGTTACAGGCAGATGGGTCTGGGTGGGATGCTCTGAGAGTCGGTGTGGACTTGTTGGGCCAAGGGGCCTGTTTCCACACTGTAGGGAATCTACGATTCTAAATAACCTGTGTTGTGAGGACCCCAGGCCAATAAACCTTTCCTGAAGTTTAGTGCCCAAGTACTCCAAATGTGAATCCATCAAGGCTCTGTACAATGGAAACATATTATCCTCAATTCAGAGTTCCAAACAACTTGAGATAATTACTAACATTTCATTGATCTTTTTGATAACTTGTTGTGGTTGTGCACTAGCTTTTGGTGATCGATATACATAGACATTCAAATTCCTTTGCTCCATTACACCTCCTTCAGCAATAAGAAATTTCTCTGATTTGATCCTATGTGGATAATCTCGAACTCCACAAAATTAATTTTTACCCACCATATTTCTGCCCCTTCATTGAATTGGACTGTCTATTTTTGATTTTCTGTTTATATATACACATTTTATTGTGCTGCCTAACTTTGTGTCATCTTCAAACTTATGTAACCAACTCTTTAGTCCCCTTAAAGTTGTTGATATGTTTGTAAAGAACTGAGGTTGCAGCAAAGATCCTTGGAGCAAGCATAGCACTTATTATATTACACAAATCAGATATAAAGCCTTTTTCCCAGTGTCTCAAGCTTATCAATCCATGTTGCAAGGTTCACTTGGTCTCATTTTTGCTCAAAATTGTTTCAAAGAAATCTGATCACATGTCTTTCTAGGTGAGCATTATTTTTATCTTAATCATGTACTTGCAATGCTTACCCATTTCTGATATTCGACTGTCTGGTCTATGTTTATCTGTTTATTTGTATTTCTAGTTTTGATCAGAGATGCTAAAGTGACAAGCTTCCAGTTCTCTGGCACTACTTTCAAATTTAAATTTAAATTTAAAAGATTGTGGCCAGAATTTTCTGATTTTTTTCTGTGCTGTCTGCTCTCAGCATTCTAGGATGGATGACGCAGGATGCACTGCCTGTTGTACTTCAAATTCTACCAGGTTTTGCACTATCACTCCTTTCATAGTTATTCATTTTAATTGCTGCACTACTCCTTCTTGTACTCCCCTGTCCATTATTCTCAAAGTGTTATAATATGCAATGGTGATATTTTTTCACAAAACCATTAAAGGTTTAATTGGATATTACATTTTTCACTATTACAATATCAAAGAGTTCCATCATTTTGAATATATCCTGTACACAGGAAACAGTTTAAGAACCCTATGGCCAGGCAATAGTTCTAGGTAATTATATGTATACCTTAAATATAATGTAAAATAATACTGATGAGCTAAAGCAATAAAAGATGCAAATTACTGATTTTTAAATGTAGTATTTTATTTTTGCAGCAAACCAGATTTGTAACGATATAAAGTAGCGACTCTGTTAAAAAAGATAGGTAAACTGAATTCCTTTAATGGGTCAGTTGGTTAAATAATTGATCAGCTGAACTGTACAGATCAAGATCAAGAATCCCATTGGGATTACTAACCTGTACTAACTTAATGGTAGAGATGCCACAGTTGAACTCAATGCTCTGAATTAGGGAGGGTTTCCTCCTTTTTCTAATAACTGTCTTGTAACCGTTGATAGTAATGAATCAGTGGCTTTTGAGAGAGGGTTGGGTCCGATGCACGTGATACCCAAAGCAAAAATGACAGTATGTCTGTCACTATCAGAATCCACAATTGACAATAGCGTCTAGTACCCAAAAGATAAAAAAAATCTGGCTTTTCCACCCCTCATGGTTGGCCAGTGAATCCTGCTGGAAAGTCTAAATATGTTGAAGTCAGGTGAGGAGTGGGCTCCACTGTGATGCTTGCTGCAGTTGAACAAGCTGATAAAGTAGCAGTGTTGAGACTCTCATATTGTCATCTGTCTGAAATACCAGAAGGCTGCTAGAACTGCACACCAGCGTGAAACAGCACCTTTAATGAAGGAAAGGGAACTGAGGAAAGAATCTGGAGAAAAACCTACCTGTTCTGAGATTAATACTACCCAAAGCATACAATTCTAACAGATCACTCCCATCTGCTCCAGTTGTCAGGAAGCTTTTATTCAAGCAAAGAAAAACTTGACAAATGAGTTTTGCATGTCTTGAATTTCACTAATCTATTATCAGAACTAAATATAAAGTAATTGCATACCTTTTACATTGTTTGGTATTGATTATTTCAATCCATTGCGCGTGGAGTAATTTATTATGCTGTTTCCTGAATATTAGCACTAACTGTTGACTAAATAATATTTTGGTTTTTTTTTAAATTTTCTGTCTTTCCCATCATCAGACCCTGTCTTCTTTGAAAAATGGGCATTTTGTAGTGAGCACATTGCCCAATCAGCTGTAAACTATGATGAGTGAATGAGTAAATAGTTATCCCGATTCCCTAGGATTTCTTTATTGTAAATTGCTACTGTGGGAACTGTCTAGACATTGGCCATGTATTTATAAATGATTTATCCTTTCGCACTATATCTAATTAACCTGAAAATGTTTTATTGACATTTTAATGAACTTGAGCAAAGGAACTTCTTTAGCTTCTTGTCATTAGTCAATACTTGATGAACATAAGAACTAGAGCAGGAGTAAGCCATTTGGTCTAAGAGCCTGTACTATACAACAAAATCATGGCAGATCTTTTATCTCAACTCTACTTTTCTCATTGGATTGTTCCCACAAATTCTTCCCATGAAGTTAAAGGTTTAGTTATATTGCAAAAACAAAGCCAAATCGAATTTAAGTTTGACCATTCAAGATTGCACACATAATTTCCTAAATAATATTTTGAACTGAATCATATAAAAAGGATTAAAAAAAGCATTTAAGCACACAAGTATACAGATATATTCACACAAACTAAGCATTGCCTGAGCACAGCATAGAAAGAAAAGTCTGGATGGAAAAGCAACCCCTATTAAATGTTCCTTCAGTCATATGATTGGAAGAATAATAAGTTTGGGGTATGTGATCTTCATGTGATATTTCACTTTAAATTTTCTGTTCTGTGCTCCTAAGGTGTTTAATACCTAGCAGTACAGATGAAAATCTACCCCATTACTTTTATAAGTAACTACTAAATTCTTTGGAATTGGAACACACACAACGGTTTAAATTTATATAAATGCAACTACTATCTACAATCTTTTTGATCATTTTTATCATTGCAGAGAAAGAAATGCACATTTCATTTTGTCCCATTTTTTCAATCCCTGTCACTTGTAAAAGAGCTACCTCTTGCTTATGTACAATATCCTCCAGTGCCCCACCAAAGGAATATGCTTTTCAAAGGGGTTTTGTAACTGCAACAAAAGAGACTTCCAACAGATTTGGATAACAATCATGAGTAGAAGCTAAGCTATTTCTGTTTCCCAAATCCAAGGATACTGAGGCTAATTGCAATATTTCAATTGCTGTCTAAGATGTGAGGAGCAGACAGTGCAAGTCTGATATCCAAGCAGCAATTTTCTAGTCTGTATGGCTGAACTATTGACTGCGTAAATTTTTGAGTCTTTGTAGGGATTTAATTTCCATTTGAACCATAATTAAATAACCAGCGAATTTTTGAGATAATGTCTTTAAAAAGCCTGAATTATGTATTTTTCAAAACCAAGTTTTGTATACAATAATCTTTGTACCATACATGAACTATTGAATGCAATAATATGTTTTGAAATAGAAAATCAATAAAGTTTTCCTTTTGCTTTTTCTACTTATAGGAAGTGCAACGCTGTACAGCTGATATGAACATCACATCAGAACATTCCAACCATCCAGATAACAAGCACAAGAACCGATACATCAACATTGTAGCTTGTAAGACTATGCAGGATTCTAATATATTCATGCTTAAGTCAATCTTTCAAAAATTTTGTCCAGAAATTTCCTCACATTGGGTGGTTTGAAATACAATATCTATAGAAAGTATAGGGTGTTCAGTTAAGATTTTATATTAATTAAAAATATTTCTGAAAATGCTTATTGAGTCCTAAATAGCAACTGTTACAAAATAGGTTGGTGTTAGTCCTTGGTTAGTGTTTATTCATTCATTCATGAGAGCTCTGCCCAAAGTCAGGTCTTCTTGACTGATTGTTTGCCAATGCTTCCTTGTGAGCCATTTTCTTGCATTTTTTTATGTCAGTGGTTTGCTGTTGGCTTCCACTCTCAGAGCTAGGACAAATAGATAGGTCCCAATTCCACTTCAGCTGGAATGGGCATTAAACCCACACTTTTTGGCATCATTGTAAACCACATACTAGCCAACTGAGCTAACCATCTCTCTCTTTTTTTACAGTGTACTGGTTTATTTGTTGAATATTCATGATAGCTTAAAATTTGGAAAGTAATATTTGAAATATCTATGAAGATCAATGTGACTTATTCTTGTGGATTAATATTTCTCCTTCTCCAGATGATCACAGCAGAGTTAAATTAAGACCAATACCAGGAAAAGATTCAAAGCATAGTGACTACATCAATGCCAATTATGTTGATGTAAGTCATTCTTTTATATTTTGTTATATTTCTCTCATTTGTCATGATCATTCAATTCAAAGAATTCCAGTGTTAAATTAGAAACTGAATCAATCATAGATTTGAACATTGCTTGCAAATGTTGTTTCATTTCTAAGTTCTAGGTTTAAGTCCAGCTAAGGCAAAGACAATTAAACCAATGAGCTGAAGTTTTCCAGCCCCTGAACAACTTGGGCAATGGCAAGTCAGTTGGGAAAATATGGTGAGATTGGGAAAATTAGGTTCCCAACATGGAGAAAGAAAATGTTGAATTTTCCACCCAAGGTTTGAACAGCAAGACATGAATCTCACTAGTGAGCAGCAAGAGGCCTATTTGCATGTGTTAACATCTCATTATTATCTATTCTTGCCTCATTTCTATGCTATTTCCTATTCTCCTGTGTGGCAAAGAAATACTAGATGATAATAATTCCTGACACAAAAGTCTGGCCAGGTTTGTCGTAGTTCCACTGGCAGCTTGCTTCCCCCGGCCTCTATCTCGGCCAGCAGTCCCTAACATCTCTGGCACACACCATGGGCAGCAATCATCTGACTCCTCCAGCATCCACCATTAGACATACAACAACCTCACCACATCACTGTGGCACACCTCTGAATTTTAAAGTAAAATTCTATTCAGTACTGCAATCTGGAGTGCACCAACGCCTTTCGTTCTAATGCTGTTGCCAGGCTGCTTTGCATGATGGGATAGGAGCTTGTCTCATCCATCAGAGCAGGGTGCACCTCAGGGTCTTTGCTGCTTCCTCGGTGCACACACACACTTCTCGCCTATTTGGATGCTCACAGCATCTCTGCTTTGCCTTTTTGCATTTTGTGCCTCATTCAGAACTTACAGGCTCACAGTACCTGTGTCTTGCCATGCCTTTAAATGCAGATATAATACCAGGTAGTTAGTCATGTTTGCCAGCAGTAATCAGTCAAGGGGGTGGACATGTTTACACCATGCAGTATCAATGTCACATCTACAGCATATACCAGCAAACATACTGAATATACTTCAACCAAATAGCCATGTCCCAAATCTAAGGGGAGGACTGCTCAGGCAAGTCAAGGGGAACTTCTTAAGTCAGGATGTCCCACAACAGTTAGACAAAGGCAGTGTTTAATCTCAGTCTAGGGCTTAGACATGACCATTTGGCTGCTTGGGGTGGCCTGGGCTACGGGATCGTATCATTGCACTCCAGGGAGTGGGCTATGGTCATTATTCAGTGGTCCAGTGCAGTCAGTCTGCACTGAACTGTAAATCAGTCAGTGAATTGCACAGAGACCTGGACAGTCATCAGTAAGGCTCCAAGTTGGTCAGGGGGTCCACCAAAGTCAGTCCTGGGGATAGTCAGTGGCCCTGCTGTCATGAGCAATTTGGAGAAGTCAAATGTGGGGTTTGGAGGCAGCTCCTGCTGGGTGTGGAGGGAACCATAAGTGTAATAGAGGGAGCAGAAACTCAAAATGTCATGATAGGAGATGATAGTGCATTAGACAACATGGGCTACTGCAGGATGAAGGGATCATCAATGGTCATCACCACCCTGGTTGTGAACAGGCCAATATGTCACAGTGGTCGGCATGACTGAGCTGTAGGCTCAAGGCTCAGAGATAATGTTTGGAAATGAAGATTTAAATGAAAGAAGTTGTTTGGGAACGTGTGGAACTAATCTGGTCAACAAGGAGTGAGAGATTTTGGGGTTACCTAGATTGACAGGATAAGCCTGCAACTCTCAGCAAAACGTGACATGCATTGCCTTCCATCCTTATCTGAATTGAAAATGCACAATGTAAATGAAAAATGGCTGCCATAATACATGGATTGGGCAGAGTAAGTTTTTTTCATTCTGTCTGAAGATGCAGTTCTATTATTCAGTGACATGAGGAGAGGGCAATTGTATTAATAATGTACTTACAAAGTACAGGTTAAAGATATTTGTAATCATAGAGAACTGTACAGTGACCAACTGCATGGAATATGCATTTTGACGATAAGTTGTGACCGTGTCATTTCACCATCATAAGTTGATCATAGTCATCTCTGCGAAGTAGAGGAAATCACAGACAACCTTCAAAGTATCACCTGCAGGGTTTAATCAACAAAGTCAATCCACTGTCTTATATACTGTACAGGAGCTAGAAGCTGATTTCCTATTGAACGGTATGTTTTTGACAGCATCGTCTTATACACAGCGCTGCCTTTCTTGGGTGATGGGGGCAGTTGAGGGGAACAGCAATTGTACCATAGTGACAATCTCCTCATGTGTTTGCATAAAATGGATTGCACTGCATACATCGGAAGAATGTCAATTCTGTCAGTGGTCCACGTACAGGCTTCCCCATGGTTTTCTTTATTGGAATCCTTCATGTACCACTGTATGGAGGACTGTGCTACACCATTATCTGTGAATGCTGACTGCTCAAATTACTAAGCTCGTGTTCAGTTTCTCATCGTCTCCAATCATCGCAGTTGCTGCAATGCTGCAAAGGAGCAGAGAAATGGAGGAGGAACGGGTGGATCAGAAAGTCCAGGGCTAGCAGCAATCTCTAGCAGCTGCTGAACAGCCCCCACATGAAGAAGCCACAAGTGAAGTACCCCTCCCGATGCAGAGGAGGTACAGTAGGCTGAGAGTCTATTTTCCTCAATGTCATTTCCTCCAGATGAATGAGACACATTTTCACCACGGTCCTGGGACACCATCACAGAACTGTGGCATCTTTGAAGCAGGACTTGTGACCTGAAGGGGTCAGTGACTATTTCTATTCCAGTAGTTGTCGAGGTGCAGCTGCACCAATTTTTTTCTGTGACTGGCTGCTTCTAAGGATCTACTGGGACATATGTGGGATCTCACAATGGTCAACCCATAAATGTATCAAGGTTGCTGCCTGACCCACTGTGATCTCCAGCAGTTTTTGTTTTCAGTGCAGATTCCAGCATCTTCAGTAATTTGCTCTTACTAATGTATTGAGGTTGTTGTTGATGCAATTTGTGAAGGTCATACCACTTTACCTTGTGCCCCATTGACAAAGTCAGTGCTATTACCCAGCAGTAGGCTTTGGCAATGCAGCTGGCTTCCCCAAATGGAGGGCGCTATAGACTCTGCAGAAGAGTGCCATGTGTGATGATATAGTGGCTTTAAGAGGTATATTTTGTCCTGGGCTTTTTTATGAAGACAGATTGAGACAGAGATACCAAGTGGCGTGCTTCAAGCCAGTAAAGTAAACAGCTTACAAGGCTTTGGGTTTTTGTTTTAAAGTAGGAACAACAGAAGCAGCCTGAATGAGTGGGTCAAACACCCACAGAACCAGGACTTTTAGTTTAGCTTTCAGTAATCACTGGGTCTTGATGCTGGATGTGGAAGTACCCTACCTCTCTCTGTTACAGATAGAAGCTGAGATTCTCTTCCTGCTGCTAGAATTGCATGTGAGACAATCAATTTTACTGTATTGCCTTTGCCATGGGTATGTTTATGGGATGTTACTATATTGGAACAGTTGGTGTTTAGTAGTTAGATAAACTATCATTCTGTAAAGTTTTCCAAAAGAGTTACATTATTCCAATCTTTTCTTTTGTTTGTATTTTAACTATAGTATATGAATAAATTGTGGTTTGCTTCAAGCCTGGTAGTTTGACATATCAAATTACATCTGGAATGCAACATCTGGCACTTGCCTTTAAAACAAGAAAAAGTTGGGGTCTAGGCTGTCTGTTTGACATGTTTTGAGGGGGTTTGATCTTGTCCATAACACACATCATAATGTGGTTGACTTCATCAGTATGGTTCTGTCCCATAAATGTACAAGTTGTCCATGATCATCACTACCACATCTTAAAAGTTTGCACCAGGTACTGTGGAAGTTATGTTGCCTAAATCCTTGAGATTTCTAATGTGACTACTTTATTTCAAGGGCTAGATGCCTTACAAGGATGGTTACTGGAAGATAACAGTTACCTTCTACAACCAAAGCTGATGACTCCATTACGCAATCCCTGACTGAGGCCAGATATAATATGTTCTTTCATTCCATGCCCATTCTTCCACTTGGATAGTCATGGAGCAGACAGTAGGTTTCCTGAAGATCAAGTTCTGATGGTTGGATCAGTATCAGCAGGGGTCCTTGCAGAACAATCCGAGTTGAGTACTGTACTGGAGGGATTGTATGTTTCTTTGATAATTGTTGTATGCTGTGGTCTATACAACTGGCACAGGCAATGATGGTATGGATGGATGCTGAAGAGCTTGTATAGTGGCTGTAGCCTTCTGAGGAGGAAGATGAAGGCATTAAGGAGGAGATACATCATGTTCAGTATGTTAGAGCAGTGCAATGTCAGATTCAAATTGCCAGACACGACTTGACAGAACCCAGTTCCAATAGATGTGACCTTGGTTTAGTGATCAATCATGAACTGCAAATTCATTGTTACTCAAAAGATAAGCCATCCCTGTAAGAAATGCAGCTTTTCTTTTCATCTGTATTGATGCTGCAAGACCTGCTGAGTTTCTCCATCTTTTTCTGTTTTTGTTTCAGACTTTTTCTTTACATATCTTGTTTATCAATAAAAGTTAATATATTCAGCTGTTTGAAGGCTTACCAGTAGGTGATGCTCCCACAATGAAAAATGACAAGATGTTACACTACGCTGAATGTTAGGGAAGTAGTGGCACACCCTTAGACAGAGTCCTAAGATGGTATGGCACTATGTAGCTTTGTTCTTGCAGCTGCAGTTCCATTGAGGTTAATCAAACAAGTGATTATGTAAATTAGCAATACAATTATGAGTCGAGATTCTATTTCCAATGAAGTGTCACCTGTGCCATCTACGTGCCCTCCTGCTACATGAATGTAAAGAGTTTTTATGGCTGGCAGAGATTGGCACAGCTGGACTTTAAATGGAGTGCCAGTGACAGAAATCCAAGAAGGTTCATGCAGTGTTGAGTACTTCTACCATTGATGAGCACTCAACATGGGCACAGTACCGTAGAGGTGTAATGCATTCATAATGAGGTGAGCAGTGGACATTGTGTGAGATAACTCGCCAGAGCTCACAGAGAGATAACATAAAGTAAAAGTGAATAGACCTTAGTCTTACCACACCATACAGCTGCTCTCTCATTAGAGAGACAAATGGTGGTGTTTCAACCTGAGAATCATCAAACCTCAGACAAGGGGATAAGTTGAGAAGGAGAGTCCTTCATAGTAACCTCAGTCATTGCAGGAATTGAACCCTCACTGTTGGCATCACTCTGCATTGCAAACCAGCCCTCCAGCCAAAAGAGCTCAATGACCCCTTTCACAGAGAAAAGAATCCTCCATGAAGCTCCACAATATTGACACTTAGGTTGAATTTTACCGAAAATTGGCTATCACTTATCTTCTTCTTTCTCTCATTCATTCTCTTATCCTTTATTTCATGTAATAGGCCTAAGTAAAACTAGCTAGTACGTCTTCCATCCAGTTTCTGGTGGTTGCACAAAAATGCTGTCATATTTTCACTAATCTTATAACTTTATTCATGGGAGTCAAAATGGCAGCTGGTTTTCTGAAATTAAAAAAAAAAATGCCCTTATGTGAACACCTTTTAATTGGAGTCAAAGGCACGTTGAACCAGGAAGAGTTTTGATCTGATTGTTGTCATTGGCCTTAGATTGTTTGAAATTAACTATGGGTTACAAGTTACATGACCTTACGCACAAACATAAGATAAAACTATATAATTTATAAAAACAGAATCTTACAGATAAAAAATTTGAAGTTAAAAATTTCTGGCAATTATATGGATGTGGACTATGTACATCTGAATCATTTAATCTTCAAATGGTACAGGGAAATAGCATAAATAGTTAAATGATGGCTCAGAATTTGCTGACTGAATAAGAGCGAGTTTAAAACCACCAGCATTTCAAAGCCTTCATACCCTGAAAGAGACTACCACGAACTTTAGTTTCACTCTTTAATTTTTGGGCTGAATGTCAACATTTTTTAATGTTGTTTCCTTCCATAAACAGGGTTACAACAAGTCAAAAGCCTACATAGCTACACAGGGACCTCTTAAGCCTACATTTGAAGATTTTTGGAGAATGATCTGGGAACAGAACACAGGAATCATTGTTATGATTACAAATTTAGTGGAGAAAGGACGAGTAAGTAAGCTTTTTAATTTGTAGATTTTCAGACTGTTGACTAAAATAAATGTTGATTTATCATTATTTATTTATCTATTGTATGAACATTATCAGAACAATTCAACTTTGAGGAGGAAAATATCAAACCAATTCAGTAATGGGTGTTGCAAGATTCTTACCTTCCACAACGTTTATGTAGCACCTTTCATAATCGCAGGAGATCTCAAAGAACATAATAGATAATAAAGTACTTTTAAAGTGTAGCCACTAGTGCAATGTGAGAAACACTAGCTGACTTGCACATAGTGAATGTCCCACAAACAACACTGTGATAATGTCCCAATAAGTTTTTTGTGATTGAAAGATAAGCTAGGACACCAAGAATCAATCCTCTACTCTTCTTCAAAATAGTGCTGTGGGATCGTTTACATCCAACTGAGAGGAAAAGCAGTCACACAGTGAAATAACTGCACAGAGGCTGGTATCTCGTCACCAAGTCATCCTTTATTTAAATGTGCACAGTACACTGGCTTGGCCAGCCAGCTCGGAGTCAGTCCCCTGGACTAAGCATATTCTAAAACCTCTGTTTATATATATATATTTTAAATTAACCTATTTTTCTAATCAACCTGTTCAGAGATGTTATTTCACACCTCTGGAGCAGGTGGGACTTGAACCATTTCACTACAAGAGGGCCTATTCCTGTTTATATTGGTCAGCCAAGGCTTCCTGATTGGCCCAGGGTTAACGACCCCAATCAGGGAACTCATAGTATATGAGATCCACCAGGCTTCAATCACTACTCACTGCTTTTCACTTCTTGTGAAGATAGTACTTCCGTTAGTGCTACACTCCCTCAATACTGCACTGTCACTGTTGATTTATGTGTTCAAACCCTAGAGTAGGACTTAGACCCACTACATTCTCACTCAGAGGCGAGTGTGCCAACAACTGAGCCAGGGCTGACATAGGTTACATTGTCATTTTAACATTCTGTTGTGGCATTGTCTGAACGGAATTAAATTTCCTTGTTTTGTGTGTTTCAGCGAAAATGTGATCAATACTGGCCAAGTGAGAACAATGAAGAGTATGGCAACATTATTGTCACCTTGAAGAGCACAAAAGTACGGGCATGTTGCACTGTACGCTGCTTCATCATTAGGAACACAAAAGTTAAAAAGGTAGAAATCCAAGGCTTGGCACAATTGAAAACAAAATGAAGGAAGAGCTAACTTTTATTTATAAAGTGTTTTTCACGTTCTTAGGATGTCAACAGTCTCTGAAACATAAACAGCAATTGCTGGAAAAACTCAGCAGATCTGGCAGCACTGTGGAGCAAAAGCAGAATCGCCAAGACCTGCTGAGTTTTTCCAGCAATTACTGTTTTTGTTTCTGACTTTTTGGCTTTTTTGTTTAATCTCTGTTTGAAATTTGGTCTCAGTTGTAACATAGGAAAATGCAGTAGTGAATTTGTATACATCAAAATCCCACAAACAGTAATGAAAGAACAATGGGCCCAGGTTTTCCGATGGCTTGACTGTCATTATCCCTTCATCGATGGGAGTTACAAATACAGAATCCCCATCACTGCAGTCTCTGAAGGAATTGCCTGCAAAATTGAATTTTCTGCTGGGCAATTCCTCTCTGACTGGAATCCTCCAAGAGTCTCCATTTAAATTGGAGAGTGTGGAGGGTTTGGATGAATTAAGTTAATAATCACTCAAACATTAGATCATTAAATATACAGTTGAATTCCTGAGTGACTATTCAACTGATCCCATACTGACTTTAAACAGCCCCAACTACAGCACCCCAGACCACTTACACCATCCAGATCCTGATCTGAGAACCATTTCCCCTGCCTCTGGACACAACCCCTCACCATTCCCTTGTTCTGCACATGACCACCACCCCTGCCTTGCCCCTGGCCTGACCTTCCACCCCAACTCTTTCACCATCAAACCTGACTCCTATCCCTCCCCACCTGATCTCGCCCCTGTTCCCTGCCACAGGACACACACATTTCCCTACCACCTACCCGCTGCCCCCCCCCCCCCCCCCCCCCCCCCCAACCCCCGACCTTCTCCTGCTCTTTACCTGACCTGATTCCTTCCCTAAACACTTTTCCCCATCACCTCTTATGCCTGGACATGCTACCCCTTTCCCCCAAAGTCAGACATGCTCTTCCCTTCTCCTAGTCCACAGCAAATATCCCCTCCACCCACATGCCACCTGGACTAGACCCAAACCCCCTTTTAGACCCGCCTTATGCCCACTTTCTCCTCCCCAATACAAGACTGCATCACTTTTACCTGGTACCTGGCACCCTACTTCCTTACAAGTTGGCATTCTATCCCAGCAGCCTACTCCCTACCCATCTGGCACCATACCCAGTTGGCACTTTACCCACCTGGTTCCCTTTGTACCTGGCATCCTGGTATCTTACTTAAGTGGCACCACCTAGCAGACTATCCTCACCCAATTGACACCCTACCCACTTGGCACCTTACCCACCTGGCACCCTACACCCTTACCGAACTAGCACCCCAACATCAAACTTACCTTATGGACTTATGGGTTGACAGCAGCTGTCAAAGTGACTGGCAGGACTTTTAAATTACTGAATAAGGCAGCTGACTGCTGTAATAAAGGGCATGGTTTGCCTTCCCCTGACAGTTCTGCACATTGAACAATCAGAATGGAAGCGTGGCTCTGTACTTCTTTGGGAATCCTGGTCAGAATCTCCTCAGACATGCGGAGCTCCCTCCTTTCGCAAGAAAGGATCAGAGTGGCGATATATGTAAGATTGAAGGTCCATGGAAAATCTGGCCCAGTATTCTTACTGACATTGATAAAGGAATAAATGTTTGCAAGGACATCTGCAGAACTCACTGTTCTTTTAGATCACAGGATCTTCCACCTCAACATGTAGCTAAGGACTTAGTTTAATGTCTTCCTAGAAGAATGCACACCAGTAGTCTTGGAATGTTTTTCGAGGACTAATCACAGATTAGTTGCTTGTCTCCTCTGCAGGCCTCTTCCACACTCAGATAGAGAATACTGTATGATCTGGGGAGATCTGCATAAGGGAGATTACAAAATTCAGTCAAAGAATATTAAATTTTGTCTGCTAACAGAATTCCAACAAAGAGCATAAATTAGAGATGTCATTGATTTCATTACTACTCAATCTTGAATTGTCATCTGAGAAATAAATGAATTTTCTGCGTGACCCCTTCTTTCTAACATGAAGCTCCCAGCCCTTTAAAGTCGAAGTAAGCATTATTAGTTAATTCTGTTCTAATTTTATTGGATTTATTATACTTTTATGAAGTTGTTCCAATATTCCTGTCGCTCATTTTTGGTGCTGTCATTGCATTTTGCAGTTGCAGAAGTATTACATGTGGGTGTTGGGTTTAGTTGTGATGTATGACTGTATGAATCATTGACACAGCTTCAGGTTTGCCAATCACTCTCCAAATAAAATTTCACACATTCACTGATGCAAATTAACTGCGGTTACAGGGACAAAAAGGAAACCCGAAGGGACGTCAGAATGAGCGAATGGTTACCCAATATCACTATACACAGTGGCCTGATATGGGGGTACCAGAATATGCCCTTCCTGTACTCACCTTCGTGAGAAAGTCATCTGCAGCTCAGATACCAGACATGGGACCAGTAGTGGTTCATTGCAGGTAATTAGAAATATTAATTTCTCCTCAAAGATTTGAAGGATGCCTATGTATATGTGACAACACATTTAATTTAGCTCATTGCATTAAATTAATTTTCATGTTACAGGATCATCTTAGAGAGGTCGCGACAATGATGTGCAGGAATTTCTGCATGGTTTCTGCACACTTATCATGCAATCCAGGCAGAATTGAATGAAGTAATTCAAGGGATTATAGAATTTAAAATCTGAGTGAATTATGCCTGTAACAATTTACCCTTGAGTTTCCACAACCTTTTAGGTTGAGTTCAAACATCAGTTCAGTTGAAGCAATGCTTCTCTCAAAAGTGGCCATGCCCACTGATTGGCATGGTGCATTCCTACCAATTGTACCAATCAAGGTGTTCATCATATTGTGTCCAGAAATGTGGGAGACCACTGGCATCCATGGTTGTGATGTTTTCTAATCAATCTGTTCAGAGATATTAATACACACCTCTGGAGAAGGTAGGACTTGAACCTAAACCTATACAGATACAGCCATGGCAGCACAAATGTCCTCAAAAGTAACTGAATTTGAGATATTTTTTAATTGTCTTGATCCGAAACACTTCTGAAGCATGTGGGGCTTCAACCTGGGCCTCCTGGTCCAGAGGTAGAAATGTTACCACTGCGTCACAAAAGACCCTTGAATCTCCAAAGCACTAAACACAACAACCTGCTCAAGAATTTTTTTTTTAATCAATCTGCTCAGATGTGCTATGACATACTCCTGGGGCAGGTAGAACATGGACTCAGGTATCCTGGTTCAGAGGTAGGGACACTGCCTTTACATCGCAAGATCCCTACATCCATGGTTGTAGATATTTTCTAATCAACCTGGTCAAAAAGGTTATGACACACCTCTAGAACAGTTAAGGCTTGACCCTGGGTCTCCTGGTTCTGATGTGCGGTCACTATCACTGCATCACAAGAGGGCCCCACCCCCTCCGCCTCCCCCCCACCCCCCCAACCCATGGTTGCGTTAATCCACCATTGATAACATATAGCTGCAGTCATCAGCAATCATTTAAAACCTCAATTGGATCCTTTTGTCAAGCTGATGCTACAAATACTTTACAGCACTTAAACTTCACTTTAACTTTGTTAAAATTCACTCAGTTGGTCTTCCCTTGTTTGATAAGACTTACGATCTACAAACAGTTGAAACCACTCAATTGCCTGTTTCTTCAGTTGCAGCAATTTCTTGAATAAAGTTTTCAGTATGAAATTAATTTAATCCTGTAATCTTGATACCTCAATGTTCGAATCAATAATCAATTACAGTCAAAAATGTCACCTGAGTGCACAACTTCATGGGAGATTTTATATCCAGCCTTGCGCAAATGATGTTGAGTGGACATTTTGGCAGGATTTTGCCTTGGCAAAATCAGTTCAGTGTCTAGTGCATTTCACGTTTATTTTCCCAACTGCACTACTGGCAGGATCTCCATTCCATTGTGAATAATAAAGACAAAGCAAAAGAAATTGAAAGGGGGGCAGTGCAAATAGTTGCTGAACATACTGAGTCATTGAATGATGCGACATTGGTTCAGGCCCTCCTTTTTGTGAGTTGCTGATTTTGTCTACCTAATTTTGTGGAAGTAAGAGTTTCACATAAATGGGGTTGTGGGGCAGGTAAGGTCCAGGAGTACTGGAAGCTCAATTATCACTTAGGGGTTGTCCTTTGTTATGCAAAACCAGCTCAAGAATAACATTGATATCCATTCACAACACTAGAATGACATACAGAAAGTGGAAGAGTAGAGGGAAAAATGAAGCACACATATCCTAAAAGAAATAACCATTAGCCCATTTCTGAAGAAGGGTCTAGGCCTGAAACGTCAGCCTTCCTGCTCCTCTGATGCTGCTTGGCCTGCTGTGTTCATCCAACTCTACACCTTGTTATATCAGAAATAACCATTAAGTTCTTTGGTCACAAAGCTGTGTGAGTGTTAATCAATTCTGACCAAACGTGATACTTCCAAAACGAAGATAGCTTTTGTCAATAATTACACTTGCATGGCCAATTAAATATTTTGCATTGAGCCAATTATTAATGAATAAAGAGAACAGTCATTTTTAATCAAATGTTTCCATGGAATTAACAAAAATCTCTTCAAGCATGCATAGTAATTTAATTAACATAAAATATCATTTGATCTTGCAGATAGATTTAGTTTTTAAATGGCTTTTGCTGCACTCTGTATCATATCCTTGTTCTCTTTATTCCCTATCTAGTGCTGGTGTTGGCAGAACTGGAACATACATTGTGCTTGATAGCATGTTGAAACAAATAAAAGATAAAAACACAGTTAATGTCCTTGGCTTTCTCAAACACATCAGGACTCAGAGGAATTACCTAGTCCAGACAGAGGTAAATACCAATTATACATAGCATGGAATTTATGACAATACCAAGCTAAAACGGAGCAGAGTTACCAAGGTAACATTTAACACAGTTTACAGAAGTGGCTTGCACCTCCAGGGAATGTTCAGAAAATGGATCTCATGTTTAGATTCAAAGCTTGACATTTGACTGATATTTTTAGCAGAATTCTAAATTCTCTTCTTGTGTGGGTTGTGAGAAAAATTATTTATATTTGACTTATGAAGCATATTGACAAGAATACTGGTGCTTTACTAGTTCCACAAACCTAATTCGAGAACTCAGAATAGGTGGAATACATTAGTTATATATACTGTAATGGTAGTGATAAAAATAAATCATCCTCCTATACTCCTGGCTCCTGTGTTTCTGTCACAGTACATATGGGATTAAAAGCTATGATGAGCTGGAGAAAGTGGGACAACCGTACATTTGAGCCAAAATATAGATATAATCCCCTTTATGCTTCTGTGAGTTATCCTGAAACATTTTTCTGTGAGAAAGGCATTATTGTGCTAGCGATATGAAGTATCCTAGAAGGAGGCCAAGCCATTAAACTTGAATACAAGCACCTTGAGGATTTTGTTAACAAATTTGTTTGCCATCTCTTTTGACTTTAAGAAATAAATTAAACTTCGATTGTCCTTAATTTCTCAGTTCATCAAGTTTCAATTCAGCTGTCTATCTGAAGTTGTCCAAGTGACTCTGTGGACTAACTATCACATGTAGGTTCAGATTTTATGCCTTGTCTAATTTACACTGCATTTTAGTGGTTGGTTAGTTCAATTGGCTGGATGGCTGGTTTGCAATGCAAAGGGATACCAACAGCATGGATTCAATTTCCTCATCGGTGGAGATTACATGAAGGACTCAAGGAGAGTCACCCTCCCCCCTCATCTGAGGCATGGTGTCTCTAATGAGAGAGCAGGCCTATGGTCTGGCAAGACTATAATGACTTTACCTTCACACATTATAATTTTCTAAATTGTTGAGATGGATTTAGAGGTAAATAAATTGCTCATACATTTCAGTCTCCAGGACAGAATCTAGGACAAAATCCTTGATGATTTTACTTATAAGTTGTTTTGAATCTGTAAGAAAATCTAATAAATGCAACACATTCTTCCCATACACTGCTAGACCTTCATTGGGATTGCTAGATTATTTATTCATTGGATAGTCTGTTCTGTAATGACCAGGGTGCTGGATGATATTAAGCTTAATGTGTTATTTTTCTGTGGTGGTGATATGTCCCTTCAAGGCAACAATTCTAATTATCTTAAGTAAATCTTAGGCGGAGTCTGTTCAGAGTTTAATTGCTGCATGGGCCAGGAAGTTTGGAGACTGGAACATGCCTGTAACTTCCAGTGTGGAGGTTAAAAATACCTAGGCAATAAGCAACAAATATATTGAGACATTTATGAATCTGTAACCAAGTCTGACGTTAGCAGTAACATCTGCCTGCACCAAAGCCCTGAGTGAAAATAATATCTCCCATGGTGTTGCTCAAGGTGAGTTGACAGTTGTACTGCTGGAGTGTGGTGTGGAAAGCTCATTAACGGAAAAAAGTTTGAGAAATTGAAAGAAATATTTTCCATTCGTTACCGGAAACTAAATGGAATTAGAAATTTGTATGCGTTGTGCAGGTTTTAGGGTCCAAATAATAGGCACAAAACAAACCAGGTAAGCTGCAGGATAGCCTGCCCTCATCTGCAAAAGCATTGATCTCACTACTACATTTCAAGAAAGCTGTGTAAAACAAGCCTGAGAGTTCTTGAATATATAAATGATGCCTCATGGCTATTGAGGACTACTTTTAGAAATGTGTCTGCAATGTGTAATGCAGACAGTGGAGTTTATCCCACTCAGAATCTATAGAAACTAACAACCAAATGAAAGTGTGGAAAGATATTTTGAAACATACTGGAGTCGCAATTGCACTCCCCTCCCCTACAGCCAGCCTCAAGACTCCCTTTGGGGGCTTACTTGAAAGTTGCTGCCAATTGAACCAGTCAACCTGAAATTGAAGTCTTCACTCGGGAAACCTGTCTGTGAATAACATGAACAACACTGGCAGCATGTGCCAGCTCTGCCAATGGGAGCCAGGGATCAAATTAAATGAGATAAAATGGATCTAGATTAATTTCTGCTCCATCATTTTACTCTTTTCCCACTGCAGGTAAATAATAATGAAAAAGTAAAGGAAAGTGTGGCAGATGTTGAAACTCTGAAATGAAATTAGAAAACACTAGGAATACTCAGCAGGCCAGGCAACATTTGTGGAGGGAGAAACAGAATAATGTCAACAACTTTTTATCAAAATTCCAAAGGATAAATAATGACATTTGATCCTCTTATGTATTAATGTTAGACTGTGCATGCATGACAATAGGAGCATAAATAAACAGTCTGATTGTTGTTTTGTTCTGTCCTTTGTCTTTAAGGAACAGTACATTTTCATCCATGAAGCCTTGCGGGAAGCAATACATGGGAAGGAGACAGAAGTACCGGCTGCTCAGCTACATAGTTATGTCAACAACATTTTAATTCCAGGAATATCTGGGAAGATGAGGCTGGAGAAACAGTTTAAGGTTGGTTACTGGAACTAGAATCATTGTTCCATTCTATGCTTTGTGACAGTATGCTAGCAGTTCTACTCATCAGCTAGCACTATTTTTCAGAACAGGCATTTTATTAAAAATTTTGCATAGTTTATAGTGGAAAAATAAAGTTTTGATGGTCCCAATGTTGTTGAAAATATTTTTGCAAAGCTACTTAAAAGGTGGTCTTATTAGAAAGTTTCTAGACTTGATTTTATCGGTGGCGTATGTAGAATATCTTTAATCTGGAAGTGCCTGAATTTCAATGACAGTCTACACAGTTTCATGACTATTTTTGATTACTTAATTTTAAATACTCTGTTACCGCTTTGGTGCAGCATCATGTTATTGCACCTGCCACTGCTTCATTAGACAGTAAATGCTTACAGTGAACCCAAAAAAAGGGGTATATGATTATTTGGAATTCCTCTGTATAGGTTAATGGTGGCAGCATTCACTGTATTTCTGTTTTGAAGTGAACAATAACTACAATACATTGTTGGTTTTAAGTCCCTCTGTTTTAAAACCAAATTGCTTGCTCCATGTGCGGAAAATAAAATCTAAAATGGTTTAGTGGTAGAATTTCCAAATTACACGTCCACAATGCGAAGTTTTTGCATTTCATAGTAAATTTAATTCCTTCCTATGGTCGTTATGTTGAGATCAATCTGAAATTCATTCTGCTTTCTGAATAGTGCGAACATTAAGAACAGATTCAATTTTGCACATTGACAGTGGTTCAGGTATTTCTTGAAATGCATTATTTATAGCTTTATTCCATAATAAAAACACAGCTGTGCTTACATCATGTATTTAGAAAATAAAATGTAAAAACCCAGTATTGCCTCTTAACCCAAGGGGGCAATAAGGCCACATTGTACATCATTCAGTCTTGAGTTGCTTGATCAATAGTGAAGAATCTGTATTACTTCCACTTATTGCCCTCTTTAGAAGCAATCTGTGTAAATCTAGACTTTTCAGCCATAATATTTTATGCTCATCATTCATAAAGCTAATAAGAATCTTCAGTACCTTGTTATGTTCTTGCATAACTAAGCTAACATAGTCCATCTTTACTGGATTATGTTCTACAGTATGTCCAAACAACTTGCAATTCAATGTTACAGTACTACTGCATTCATGCTAGTGAGATAGAAACAAGGGATGGATCCCTTTGAGTCTATCCGGAAGGATTAAGCCTGCAGCTACAGTAAATGTAGACCAAGTGTCGGCTGCAAATTGTGGGATGTGACATTCCCAGCCTCCTACCTCAGTTTCCTCTCCAGTTTCTTGGGATGCAATTGAATGGCAAGTTATAAAGGAAAAATACTGCAAATACTGGAAATCTGAAATAAGCCATGAGAAAGCTGGAGAAATTCAGCAGGTCTGATAGCATCTGTGGTGAGAGAAATGGTGAACATTCTGTGTCTAACAGGGTTCTTCTTCAGAACTGAAAGGTTTTGGAAAGTTAGCACTGCAGCCTCACAGCGCCAGGGACCCGAGTTTGATTCCAGCCTCGGGCGACTGTCTGTGTGGAGTTTGCACGTTCTCCCTGTGTCTGCTTGGTTTTCCTCCGGGTGCTCCGGTTTCCTCCCACAGTCCAAAGATGTGCAGGCTAGGTGAATTGGCCAAGCTAAATTGCCCGTAGTGCCCAGGGGTGTATGGGTTATAGGGGGATAGGTCTGGATGGGATGCTCCAAGGGTCAGTGTGGACTTGTTGGGCCAAAGGGCCTGTTTCCACACTGTAGGGATTCTAAGATATACTTTTGACAGAGGCAGAGGACAGTGCAAAAGACAGTGGGGTTGTTAGTGATGGAAAAAAATGAAAAGAAATTTAAAAAGGTTTAAATTAATGTGTGAAAGGGAGAGAATAGGTCCTCTGTACAAAGAGCAAAATGAAAAAGAGAAGGCTTTAGGGGTGGAGGTGGGGGAAGTGATGAGAGAATGTTCAAAAAAATGGAGAACAGGCACAATCATGTCAGTTTCTTAAATTATGGAATAGAAGATTGAGAGCTTGAGTCTAAGTGGAAAATGGAGAGTTGCTTAGAAAAACCTGATACTGAGGCTTGCTGCAGGCCCCTCTGCACGTTACCTGGTTACCACAGATTTTGTAACCACTTGAAGAACAGCAAATACAGATAATCTTCAGGATGCCAATCTCTACTAGTCAGCAAGTTTAAAATTGTGAATGCCTTTTGCACAACAACCCCGCTATTTTATGGAGAGGTTTCAAGAATTTCACTGTTTGCACATTTGGTAACCACAATTATGTCTCAGAATATCCAAATGGTTATCAATGATTAGTGCCTGAATTCTGTTTTTACTAATAACGTGCAGAGAAAGGTTCCTGATGTTCAGTTCAATTAGAATAAGAATATCACAACAATATCCTCTAATGTGCATTATTCAATTGGACTAACTGAATGCCCATCAATTGTGCTAATGTTACTAGAACATTAGAAGCATCAGTAGGCTATTCAGTTCCCTCAAGCCTGCTCTGCCACTCAACAAGATCATGGTCAATCTGCCCCAGGCCTCAACTCCTCTTTCATGCCACCTCAGCATGGCCGTTAACTTACACAGTCATCAAAAATCTATCAATACTTTTTGATCCAGCCTCCACAAGTCTCTTGGTAGAACTGCAAATGGAAAACCTCTGCCCATGGTCCTGAATAATATATGGGAAGTCAGGCTAAGTAAGCAACACTTTGTTCCAATTGTACTAGACATGTTGTCAATTTTGTTAACATAGTATTCATTTTTAATGCTAGCTTGAACCAGATCTATTGAAGTCTTTTGTACCAACAAATCATCAAAATGAAACATTAGTTAATGCTATTTAAAAGGTACTGATATCTAAGGCGTGATCCACAAACCTCTTTAATCTGGCCTACGGAGTTCCTACTACTTCCTATTACCTTTGTGCTTACACATCGGGGCAACTTTATTACCTCAAAGCTATTAAGAATTCTTGGCACACTGCAGCTACAGTAATCACCAATGTTGTTGCTTTCAATGGAGGCTTTGTGCGATCCAGTTTCTAAATTTTTGTCTCTGATCAGTTTTAACTAAATAAGTGCTGTTTTCACAAGTATGTTAATTTAGACAGTTGCACTGTGTCAATTATGTTAAAAAATATCGTTTCAATTACTTGTGGATGTTTTCTTTCTTCAAAAGAAAGGTCATTTGTCTGTCAGGAAGAGATGAATGTTTGTGTACTAGTGCTTCCAGCAGCACCACACAGACTACATGGATTTTCCAATGGCAGTCACCACTGCAGTCTACTGCCTACATAGCATTCTTTAATGACATTAATGAAGAACACGGCCTGGGTCACATAGGTAGTGGCCCCTATGGAGCTGACTGCATCCATGGAATCACTCTAAGTCTGCTAGTGATGCCATGTAAATAAACTGCTCACCCAGCATTCCTCTTAAAATGTGGCTAGCCTAGTTTCTTATCCTAAGGATTAAAATCCGTCAAATGAATTTATTCTCCATTTATGTTGGATTTCTGTTGATCTCTCATCAGAAATAGGACTAGGCTTGACAATTTCATTGCAAATCCAGTTTCATTATTTGGAACATTGAACAATTGACTACAGCAGCATTTAAAAAATTCTGGTGTAAAGATTACTTCTCAGTCTACTAGAATGTAGAAGTGTAAAATTTCTTCTAGCATTAAATATTTCCCATTTCAGAACAGAAATAATATTCCAGAGATGCTGTCCCAAATACTAAAATGGATCCTAGGAATACACACACACAGTCTCATACATAAGGGATAGTAGGAACTGCCAATGCTGGAGTCTGAGATAACAGTGTGGAGCTGGATGAACACAGCAGGCCAGGCAGCAGCAGAGGGAGCAGGAAAGCTGACGTTTCTGGTCTGGATCCTTCAGAAATGGGGGAGGAAAAGGGGGCTCTGAAATAAATAGAGAGAGTGGGAGGCGGTGAAAGAAGGTGGATAGTGGAGCAGATAGATGGAGAGAAGACGGACAGGTCAAGGAGGCGGGATGAAGCTAGTACAGGTGAGTGTAGGTAGGGAGTTGGGATGGGGGTTGGTCAGTGAGGAGGGAGGGGCGGGTAGGTGGGAGGGAAGACGGACAGGTCAAGGAGGCGGGGATGAGAGGGAGGGCTGGTTTTGGGATGAGGTCAGGAGTGGGGAGATTTTGAAGCTCGTAAAGTCCACATTGAGACCATTGGGTTGTAGCGTTCAAAGTCGGAATATGAGGTGCTGTTCCTCCAGTTTTCGGGTGGCATTGTTGTGACTCTGGAGGAGGCCCAGATGGACGTGTCATCCAGGGAGTAGGAGGGGGAGTTGAAGTGGTTCGTGACTGGGATGTGTTGTTTGTCGCAAACTGAGCATAGGTGCTGCACAAAGCGGTCTCTGAGCCTCCGCTTGGTCTTCCCGATGTAGAGGAGGCCACTTTGGGAACAGCGGACACAATAGACTACATTAGCAGATGTGCAGGTGAACATCTGTTTAACGTGGAAAACTTTCTTGGGGTCTGGGATGGAGGTGAGGGGGGAGGTGTAGGGGCAGGTGTAGCACTTCCTGCGGTTGCAGGAAAAGGTGCCGGGAATGGTGGGGCTGGTGGGGAGTGTGGAGCGGACGAGGGAATTACGGAGAGAGCGGTTCCTCTGGAAGGCAGTTAAGGGTGGGAAGTGAAATATATGCTTCGTAGTGGGGTCAGATTGCAGTTGGCAGAAGTGGCGGAGAATGATTGCGTTGAATCCAGAGGCTAATGGAGTGATATGTGAGGACAAGGGGAGTTCTGTCTTTGTTTTTATTGCGGGGAGGAGGTGTGAGGGCTGAGGTGTGGGAAATGCAAGAGATGCGGTCGAGGGCGTTTTCGACCACTGTGGGGGGAAATTGCGGTCCTTGAAAAACGAGGACATCTGGGATGTCTGGGAATGGAATGCCTCATCTTGGGAGCAGATGTGGCAGAGGTGGAGGAAATGGGAATAGGGGATTGCATCCTTGCAGGAAGGTGGGTGAGTGGAGGTGTATTCTAGGTAGCTGTAGGAGTTGGTGGGCTTGAAATAGATATCAGTTTTCAGGTGGCTACCAGAGATGGAGACAGAGAGATCCAGGAAGGAGAGAGAGGTATCAGAGATGGTCCAGGTGAACTTAAGGTTGGGGTGGAAGGTGTTAGTAAAGTGGATGAACTATTCGAGCTCCTCGTGGGAGCACGAGGCGGCGCCAACACAGTCATCAATGTAACGGAGGAAGAGGTTGGGGATAGTGTCAGCTGGCTGTGACAGGCCACCGGAAGGGTCTGCATATGTACTGCTGATGCAACTTCACTCCTGCATAGCAACATCAGAGCAAACGCGTGTGGGAACCAAGATGGCTACCACGTCTGCCCTCTCCGACTGCCAATGGTGCCCTACCACCTGTCCCAGAACTGCGCGCTGTGCCTGGGGATCAAGGCTGCTGCTGTGCCTGTCCCCCGACACCTCCCACTGAGCCTTGTCAGTCAATGTGCCGTTGGAGTCATTCAGGCCTAAACGTTCTGCATTCCATTAATAACATTTCTCACTTCCATGATGTTGGGTCGTGTCAATGTGCATATGCACAATTGCACTAATGAGCGGTGGCATCTGTACCAGACACGGCCTAAATAGTCTTCATGTTAACTTCAGTGTTTATTTCTCGTTTATGTTATATTGTAATATACAGATATTTTTAGAATGTTGTAATTTTTAACAATTTTTCATTTTTGAAAATCTACTATTGAGATTTGTAAATATTGATTCTCCCTACTGATGTTTCAATGAACTCTCTTTTTACAGTTGGTAACTCAGTGTAATGCAAAATTTATAGAGTGCTTCAGTGCCCAAAAAGAATGCAATAAAGAGAAGAACAGAAACTCCTCAGTTGTGCCATGTAAGATAACTTCTACTTTAGTGAAAAGCTGATATATTTGTATATACAACCATTTTGCACATTTTTGAAGATTCATTGGAAGAACCTTAAGTACCTTTGCAGTGAGACTTCACAATTACTAATTGGAAAGTGAAAAAGATTATTTTATCTATTCTTTAAGTATCCCTCTTTATCCCTCTTCTATTATGCCAAGCATACAAGCTTGGTTTCAGTACTTAAAGTAGCTAATTAAGACTATGAACTCACATTGCTTTTGCCAAATATTGGCTTATAACCATGTTGAAAAAGTCTATTTTAGATTTGGAAAAATTGGTGACGAAAAGTCTAATTTTATTCTATAATACCTTGGTCAGAATTTCATAGAATGACAGGGGTCCTGGCTACCAGCTGGAATGTTGGGTGGGGGCATGTTACCCCACATTGGCCACTTATGGCAGCCCCAGCCAGTTTTACATGCTGCAGGCGATGAACAGCATGCACTGTTTAAGGAATGAAGTCACCTTGCAAAGCCTGCCAGCCAATCAGATAAATCCTGTATGGGCCAGAAGGTGCCCTAATCCTGAACCTACAAGGAGGCAGCCAGGGTACAGCTAGTGGTCTCCCCCCATGGTGAATTGTCCACCCAACAACTTTTCAGTTGTTTCAGCGGCGGGAGTCCGGGAGGAAGCGCGAGGGCAGCCTGGGAAGGTGAGCTTTTCGGTTATAAAAGTCTTACCTCGCGTGACTCCATTTTTGGAGTAAGTGAGGTAATATATTTGGGCGGTTGCTTTACCCGAAACACTACCGAGGTCGTGTCTCCCACCCATCCTCCTCCTCTAACCAAAAAAAAAGTTCTGAGCGCTGATTTGGTAAGGCTACTAGTATATTTTTTTTAATTTGTCTGTTTGGGAATTCAGAACAGTGGGAATGGATGTTAGGGCAGTTGTATGCTCCTTCTGTAGAATGTGGGAGGTAAGGGTCACCACTAGTGTCCCCACTGACTTCATCTGCGGGAAGTGCACCCAACTCCAGCTCCTCGGAAACCGTGTTAGGGAACTGGAACTGGAGCTGGAGCTGGATGAACTTCAGATCATTCGGGAGGCTGAGGGGGTAATTGAGAGGAGTTACGGGGAGGTAGTCACACCTCAGGTACAGGAAAAAAGTAGATGGGTTACAGTCAGGGGACGGAAAGGGAACAGGCAGACAGTGCAGGGATCCCCTGTGGCCATTCCCCTCAAAAACAAGTATACCGTTTTGGATACTGTTGGAGGGGATGACTTACCAGGGGTAAGCCGTGGGGTACAGGTCTCTGGCACAGAGTCTGTCCCTGTTGCTCAGAAGGGAAGGGGGGAGAGGAGGAGAGCATTAGTCATTGGGGACTCCATAGTTAGGGGGACAGATAGGAGATTCTGTGGGAACGAGAGAGACTCGTGGTTGGTGTGTTGCCTCCCAGGTGCCAGGGTCCGTGATGTCTCGGATCGTGTTTTCGGGATCCTTAAGGGGGAGGGGGAGCAGCCCCAAGTCGTGGTCCACATAGGCACCAACGACATAGGTAGGAAAAGGGATGGGGACGTAAGGCAGAAATTCAAGGAGCTAGGGTGGAAGCTTAGAGTTAGAACAAACAGAGTTGTTATCTCTGGTTTGTTACCCGTGCCACGTGCTAGCGAGGCGAGGAATAGGGAGAGAGAGCAGTTGAACACGTGGCTACAGGGATGGTGCAGGAGGGAGGGATTCAGATACCTGGATAATTGGGGCTCATTCTGGGCTAGGTGGGACCTCTACAAACGGGATGGTCTACACCTGAACCAGAGGGGTACCAATATCCTGGGAGGGAAATTTGCTAATGCTCTTCGGGAGGGTTTAAACTAATTCAACAGGGGGGTGGGAACCTGAATTGTAGCTCCAGTGTACAGGATGTTGAGAGTAGTGAGGTCACAAATAAGGTTTCAAGGTCGCAGGAGTGTACTGGCAGGCAGGAAGGTGGTTTGAAATGTGTCTACTTCAATGCCAGGAGCATCCGGAATAAGGTGGGTGAACTTGCAGCATGGGTTGGTACCTGGGACTTCGATGTTGTGGCCATTTCGGAGACATGGATAGAGCAGGGACAGGAATGGTTGTTGCAGGTTCCGGGGTTTAGATGTTTCAGTAAGATCAGGGAAGGTGGTAAAAGAGGGGGAGGTGTGGCATTGTTAGTCAAGGACAGTATTACGGTGGCAGAAAGGACGTTTGATGACAACTCGTCTACTGAGGTAGTACTGGCTGAGGTTAGAACCAGGAAAGGAGAGGTCACCCTGTTGGGAGTTTTCTATACGCCTCCGAAAAGTTCCAGAGATGTAGAGGAAAAGATTGCAAAGATGATTCTGGATAGGAGCGAAAGTAACAGGGTAGTTGTTATGGGGGACTTTAACTTTCCAAATATTGACTGGAAACGCTATAGTTCGAGTACTTCAGATGGGTCAGTTTTTGTCCAATGTGTGCAGGAGGGTTTCCTGACACAGTATGTAGATAGGCCAACAAGAGGCGAGGCCACATTGGATTTGGTACTGGGTAATGAACCAGGCCAGGTGTTAGATTTGGAGGTAGGAGAGCACTTTGGTGATAGTGACCACAATTCGGTTACGTTTACTTTAGTGATGGAAAGGGATCAGTATATAAAGCAGGGCAAGAGTTATAGCTGGGGGAAAGGCAACTATGAGGCGATGAGGCAAGATTTAGGATGCATAGGATGGAGAAGGAAACTGCAGGGGCTGGGCACAATTGAAATGTGGAGCTTGTTCAAGGAACAGCTACTGCGTGTCCTTGAGAAGTATGTACCTGTCAGGCAGGGAGGAAGTGGTCGAGCGAGGGAACCGTGGTTTACTAAAGAAGTTGAATTTCTTGTCAAGAGGAAGAAGGAGGCTTATGTAGAGATGAGGCGTGAAGGCTCAGTGAGGGCGCTTGAGAGTTACAAGTTAGCCAGGAAGGACCTAAAGAGAGAGCTAAGAAGAGCCAGGAGGGGACATGAGCAGTCTTTAGCAGGTAGGATCAAGGAAAACCCTAAAGCTTTCTATAGGTATGTCAGGAATAAAAGAATGACTAGAGTAAGATTGGGGCCGGTCAAAGACAGTAGTGGGAAGTTGTGCGTGGAGTCCGAAGAGATAGGAGAGGTGCTAAATGAATATTTTTCGTCAGTATTCACGCAGGAAAAAGACAATGTAGTTGAGGAGAATACTGAGATACAGTCTATTAGACTAGACGGGATTGAGGTTCATAAGGAGGAGGTGTTAGCAATTCTGGAAGGTGTGAAAATAGATAAGTCCCCTGGGCCGGATGGGATTTATCCTAGGATTCTCTGGGAAGCCAGAGAGGAGATTGCAGAGCCTTTGGCTTTGATCTTTATGTCGTCATTGTCTTCAGGAATAGTGCCAGAAGACTGGAGACTAGCAAATGTTGTCCCCTTGTTCAAGAAGGGGAGTAGAGACAACCCTGGTAATTAAAGACCAGTGAGCCTTACTTCGGTTGTGGGTAAAGTGTTGGAAAGGATTATAAGAGATAGGATTTATAATCATCAAGAAAGGAATAATTTGATTAGGGATAGTCAACACGGTTTTGTGAAGGGTAGGTCGTGCCTCACAAACCTTATTGAGTTCTTCGAGAAGGTGGCCAAACAGGTGGATGAGGGTAAAGCGGTTGATGTGGTGTATTTGGATTTCAGTAAAGCGTTTGATAAGATTCCCCATGGTAGGCTATTGCAGAAAATACGGAGGCATGGGATTGAGGGTGATTTAGCGGTTTGGATCAGAAATTGGCTAGCTGTAAGAAGACAGAGGGTGGTGGTTGATGGGAAATGTTCATCCTGGAGTTCAGTTACTAGTGGTGTACCTCAAGGATCTGTTTTGGGGCCACTGCTGTTTGTCATTTTTATAAATGACCTGGATGAGGGCGTAGAAGGATGGGTTAGTAAATTTGCGGATGACACCAAAGTCGGTGGAGTTGTGGATAGTGCAGAAGGATGTTGTAGGTTACAGAGGGACATAGATAAGCTGCAGAGCTGGGCTGAGAGGTGGCAAATGGAGTTTAATGCGCAAAAGTGTGAGGTGATTCACTTTGGAAGGAGTAACAGGAATACAGAGTACTGGGCTAATGGTAAGATTCTTGGTAGTGTGGATGAGCAGAAAGATCTCGGTGTCCATGTGCATAGATCACTGAAAGTTGCCACCTAGGTTGATAGCGTTGTTAAGAAGGCGTACAGTATGTTAGGTTTTATTGGTAGAGGGATTGAGTTTCAGAGCCATGAGGTCATGTTGCAGCTGTACAAAACTCTGGTGCGGCTGCACTTGGAGTATTGCGTACAGTTCTGGTCACCGCATTATAGGAAGGATGTGGAAGCATTGGAAAGGGTGCAGAGGAGATTTACCAGGATGTTGCCTGGTATGGAGGGAAGGTCTTATGAGGAAAGGCTGAGGGTCTTGAGGCTGTTTTCGTTAGAGAGAAGAAGGTTAAGAGGTGACTTGATAGAGACATACAAGATGATCAGAGGATTAGATAGGGTGGACAGTGGGAGCCTTTTTCCTCGGATGGTGATGGCTAGCACGAGGGGACATAGCTTTAAATTGAGGGGTGATAGATATAGGACAGATGTCAGAGGTAGGTTCTTTACTCAGAGAGTAGTAAGGGCGTGGAATGCCCTGCGTGCAAAAATAGTAGACTCGCCCACTTTAAGGGCATTTAAATGGTCATTGGATAAACATATGGATGATAATGGAATAGTTTAGGTTAGATGGGCTTCAGATTGGTTTCACAGGTCGGCGCAACATCGAGGGCCGAAGGGCCTGTACTGCGCTGTAATGTTCTATGTTCTATGTTAACATGGGTAAAATACCTTAATTGGCTACTTGGAACCCTGACTTGGCATAAATGCAAGAGGTCTGTTCACCACCTTTACCACCACTTATCAAATGCCACCCCTACCACCTCAGATAATTTCTTTCCCCCTTGCACACACCTTCCAGCATGCTTTCTGGAGCCTGTACAATTATCTCTTTTTTTACGCATTACTTTATTTTCTTAGGAGGGAATCATATACGCATGAGTGGAATGTATTTATTTTTAACAATCTTCTTCCATCAAACGTTGTGATCGTATTCTGTCTTTCAGCTGAAAGAGCTCGGGTAGGCCTTGCACCATTGCCTGGAACAAAAGGAACTGACTATATTAATGCCTCCTACATCATGGTAAGTGCTGCCGAGGTAGTTTTTTAAATATTGAAAGCTATAATCTAAATATAATTTTAAAAGTATCAAATGTACATAACACCACACGTGGCTTATTTTTCTATCACAAGCAGAACCTGTTTGTTAATTGTAGTACAATGGAATATAGAAATAATAATGATGCAACTGATTATGTAACTTTGACATCAACAGAAGAGAACAGAGCAGAGGAGAGATAAATGTAAAAGAAGACCTAGACATTATATGAGAGAGCTGTGTTTAGTAACCTGTAATTATAGAAACGTAAATAACCCTTTTAAACAGTCTACACACTGTATGCACACTGCACTATTCACATGTAATAGCCGAGGCTTCCAAAACATGTATCGGAGTCTTAGTCAATTTTTGGGGGCTCTTCCGGCACTGTGGTAGTATCCCTGCCTCTGACCTAGAAGCCCTAGGTTAAAGTTCCACCTGCTGCAAGGTTCTGTGATATCATTATCAAGCAGGTTGATTAAAATACCCATAAATGTAGACAAACAACACTACTGGAGAAAGTGAGAAGGCCTTGCTTTAAAACTAGGACAAACTATGGACGGTAGAGACCAAGTAGAATGGTAAAGGGTGCAATTTCTTGGAGTGTACATGTAGATGCCCTACACACAGAGGTGCATTGAAGTCGTATGAAAGCATAATAGCAGTTTTTGTATGTTCAGGTTGGGTGGATTAGCTATGCTGAATTCCCCTGTAGTGTCCAGAGATGTGCAAGGCAGGCGGATTTAGCCATGGTAAATGTGGGGTTACTAGGATAGGGTTGGGAATTAGGTCTGGGCGGGATGTTCTTTGGAGGGTCAGTGCAGACTGGATAGGCTGAATGGCCACTATCTGCACTGTAGGGATTTTATGACTGTGATTCTATATATTCACAGATTGATCGCCCAAGAATAATCCTGCCACTTTACATTTAGATATCAAGTTGAATTGGAGAACCTTTGTTGTAAATGAGGAATTATGTCTTTGTCCACTTTGGCTTTGTTCCATCTAAGAATGTGGCAGCTGTCACTCCAAGTCAAGAGGTTGTTGGTTCAAGTTCAACTCCAAAGATTTGAGCCAATAATCTAGACTGATACTTCAGTACAGTTCTGAGTGATACTGCACTGTTGGAGATGCTGTCTTCCGAATATGAAGTAAACCAACTGTAGTGTCAGATAGATGTAAAACAAAATCACACAATTGATTAAAAAGCAGAGGTGGTTTCCTATAGATAACAAGGTGTGGAGCTGGATGAACGCAGCAGGCGAGGCAGCATCAGAGAAACAGGAAAGCTGACATTTAGGGTCTGGACCCTTTTTTCTGAAGAAAGGTCCAGACCCGAAACGTCAGCTTTCCTGCTCCTGTGATGCTGCTTGACCTGCTGTGTTCATCCAGCTCCATACCTTGTTATCTAAGACTCCAGCATCGGCAGTTCCTACTGTCTCAGAGGTGGTTTCCTAATTCCTCGCTAACCTTTCCTCAAAAATTATTAGTTCTTGGGATGTGATTGTCACGGCAAGACCAGTATTTATTGTCCATCTTTAATTGTCCTCGAGAAGATGATGATCAGCTGCCTTCTTGAACCATTGTAGTCAATGTGGTGAAGGTATTCCCACATACTGGTAAGTAGGGAGTTCCAGGATTTTAACATAATCATGATGAAGGAATGGCATGTTTAGTTATCTCATTTTTCACTGTGCCACTAATCATCACATAGACGACACTGATTAAAGTGTTTTCTCAATTTTTACAGGGCTATTACAGAAGTAATGAATTTATTATTACCCAGCATCCCTTGCCTCACACCACAAAGGACTTTTGGCGAATGATTTGGGACCATAATGCGCAGATTATTGTCATGTTACCAGACAACCACGGACTAGTGAGTATTCAAAATTTGTTATAATCTAATTTTTTCAGCCGTTTTAATTACATTAAGTTTTGTATTCTGAAAGTTTTATTTTAAAATAGTAATTGAGTATAACTGATTTATTTTGAAAATGCTATTTGGAATAGATTTTGATGTATAAAGAATCTAGGAACTCAATTATGCAAGCTTAAGAGCAATTGCATTAAAATGTAGTTAAGAGCAATTGCATTAAGAAAAACAACTTTAAGGAAAAAAAAAAGTGTAAATTTAATTGTCAACAAATAGTTTAGGAACCCAAAATCACTATTGCTTTGTGTGGCATCACTGATTCTCCACTGTTATATTTCCATCTTCTGTGGTACTTGCTACCCTGATTAGCACTTCCCCACTTAAGTTAAGAGCTAAGCAGAGTGGACTTCTGCCACTGTCCGATCTAATTCTCAGTGCACCTCTATTTGACTGATTTGCCATGTCAGTTATTATGCTTATCTTTAATAGTGTCCAATAATGAGGCACAATACTTTGAAAAATATTATCGCCAGATCATGATATTTTTGCTCTGAAGTAAGCTCACCACCAGGAGATTATCAAGTAAAACTTCATTCTGAATAAAAATATTTAATCCTGTTATATAGGGTGACTCTTGTCCAAACCAGTATCAGAAATGTTTCCTCAGTGTTATAGAGGCATCTCTTCCATCAGCTGTAAAAGAGCATTCGGACCCTTGCCAAATAAGGGCCTAACCCTTATTTTAAGACACATTTCCAATTTGGGTCATAATTGATGAGACTCAAGGGACTACTCATGTTTTAATCAATTTCCAGCCCAGTGTCTATAAATGTTACTAGGAATAGCATAACAAGTAATCTAAGAGACAATACACATATAGGAATGGAATCAGCTGTAGTTGTGGAATGTAGAGATTTGATATAAACACTTTTTCCTTTAAACATGAAGAGCAGAGACTTTATTGCACTAAGAACTACTTCTATTGTGATGCTTTACTTGTATAATTTATGACCACAAATTGAACTTGACCTTTTCTTAACATGGACTGTCTTCTTTTCTTGTAAATATGACTTGCCATTTCATGCTTTATACTTGCTGTGCTTGATTAAACAACTGTCAAATTTTCACTTATTTAGAGACAAAGTTCTTACTTAATATTATGCATGAAGTTAATGACCATCTCAATCTTAAACAAGGCAATTATTCACTCGCTGAGTCTCAGAATAGCAGCCAAAAAGATGTCAAATTTAACAGTAACGGTCAATGCTGCTGGCGTGTAAACTGCTTATTCAAACTTTCTGCAGTGTCCTCTTTGGTGCTGGGGACTAGATTTTGCAATAGCTTTGTGATGTACTTGGGCTAAAGAAATGAACCAGAGAATTTTTATGAGGATTTTGTCATGAAGTACTGCTGAAGGTATCTTGAAGCATTAAAACCTGATGTTTACAAGTGGTATGATTTGAAAAAGTTTTGGAACAGAAGCTTCCCATTTTCAAGCAAACTGTTTTTCTCGAGTGAGATTCACAGGCTCTAGTCTGCCAACACTGGCAAAGTGGCAGCGGACATAAGCCTCCACCTCATGCCACATGAGGAAAATTCCCAAACTTGGCCAGAGAAGAGCATGTCTGCTCATGTGGGAATGGAGAGACCTCCATGGGAACCCAGCCCACTAAGCTTCATTGTCTGTGCTGCGCTGCTGACCCATTTCCTTCAGTTCTATCTTATTCTTAATCTGCACAAGATTCTACCCCTCTTACACAACTAATTTCTTGTTAAGCAGGCACTAATGGCATACATCAAACCTCCACTAAGAAGAGACCAGTGTTAGAGACACTCAGCTCCATCTTCATCTCTGAGGAGGTAGCCACCTATTCCTCAGCGGAGGCACTGGCAATGCTTTCCCCTGCACCTTCCGTTAGTTCAGAGACTTTGTCTCAGTGATACTATTTCTAGACTTGATTTGAGGGCACAATGTGGTGAACAAATCGCTGTCATGGCTCTGCAGCTGAAGAAACCAGAGGGAAGAAACCCTCCAGATCTCTGACATTCAGAGAGCAGTATTGAAGATCAGGCATAACCCCAGGCAGAGGTCAGTCCCATAGACTTGGCCATTAATGACATTATCATATTGAATCTTTGACATTTCCCTTTGTCAGCTCCAGGTGTGGTGGGCCGAGCCAGACACAGTGATGTGGCATTTATTAGTTATTGCATATTAAAAATGGAGCATGGTGAAAAAGGTATTGTACCTGTAGGTGGTAGTGGTCTGACATACAGAAATGTCAAAATCACCTAAGTTATAGACTAATCAAAATATAATGTCAAAACATAAAGCAAAAAAAGCAATAAAAAACCCATGAGGTAAAACATAGGTGCTTAAGGAAAATGTCAGTCACAAAAAAAGTTAGTGAAATATCTTTTGTAAAAATCACAGAAGCAACCATTTAAGTGTACATAGAATAATATATTTTCATTCCACTCAAGTCACACATGATACAGCCCCACCCCACACCCTTCAATTGAACTGATCAATTCTATCCCTAAAGGCTGGAAGATCATAGAATTCCTACAGTGCAGAAAGAGGCCATTTGGCCTATTAAGTCTACACCAACCCTCCAAAAGAGCATTCCACCCTATTCCCATATTTACCTTGGCTGACCCACCTAGGCTGCAGGCTACAGGACAATTAAGCATGGCCAATCCACCTAACCTGCACAGCTTTGGACTGTGGGAGGAAACAGATGCAGATAGGGGGGAACATGCACACTCCACACAGTCACCCAAGGCTGGAATTGAACTCTGAGCCCTGGCACTGTGAGGTAGCAGTGCTGACCACTGAGCCACATGCCACCCAAGATCTCTTACTGGGATTCACAGCAAAACACCATTTCTCTTTGGCTAACTATCATTCCTATCCACTCACCACTATTTCTGAATTTCACAGCCCAACAAAAAGAAAATTGTTTACACTCTCTCTGACTGATGGGACATCACTGTTCTCCACTCCTAGGTGGCTATAGCTCGGGCAACATTACTTTTCCCAGCCCCCTGCCTCCAACTAACTGAACTGGGCTCATTCCAAGCCCATCCAATCTCTGAGACAAAATCACCACCAAAAATTGAATATACTTAAACAGGACTTTCAATGTGGTGAGTCAACAACCATACTTATTTCCATGTCATATGGTTTTTCACTCTGTAATTCATTAAACAGCAGGAGAGAGATTAAATACTTAAAATGACAGATGATAGAGCATGCTTCAAAGAAAACAACATAGCAACATGGGACACAGCAATCTTGCAAAGCTTTCTTTCTTTGCCTGAATTTTTTGTTGAAGTCATCTAGATTGGAAATGTTAGCTTGCTCTCTGTCTCCATGGATGCTGTCTGACCTGCTGTGATCTCCAGCATGTGTTGTTTTCAGTAGATATTCCAGCAGCTGCAGTGATTTGGTCCTAAAAATTAATTTCAATTCCATCAGCTCAGAAAAGGGTGTTTTGTATAAGTTTCCTAACCCATACAAATGCAAATTGATAATTCAAAGACTCGTTCCTGGAGATTTAAGGTACGAACTGTTTCAAAGGTCAGAGCTAGAAGAAGGTGTTTGATGTGCTTGCCTTATTTGTTATAACATAATATCATGTTGCAGCTGCACAGTGCATTAGTGAGGCCACTTTTGGATTACTGTGTACAATTTTGGTCGCCCTTCTGTAGGAAGGATGTCATTAAACTTAAGAGAGTGCAGAAAAGATTTATAACGATGTTACCTGGACTGGAGGGTTTGAGCTATAAGGAGAGGCTGAACAGGCTGTGGCTACTTTCCCTGGAGCGTCGGAGGCTGAGGGGTGACCTTACTTGGGTTCATAAAATCACGAGGTGCATGGATAGGGTGAAAAGCCAAGGTGTTTTTCCTAGAGTGGGTGAGTCCAAAACTAGAAGACGTAGGTTTAAGATGAGAAGGGAAATATTTAAAAAGGACCTGAGGGGTAACTTTTTCACACAGAGGGTGGTGCATGTATGGATTGGGCTGCCAGAGGAAGTGGTGGAGATGGATACAATTACAATATTTAAAAGGCACCTGGATGGGTATATGAATAGAAAGGGTTTAGAGGGATATGGGCCAAATGCTGGCAAATGGGACTAGGTCAGATCAGGATGTGTGTTCGATGTGGTTAAGTTGGACTGAATGGTCTGTTTCCGTGCTGTATGACTCTAAATCACGTTTATTTAGATTGTTGCCAATGGATGGTAGAGAGAGCTAACATTTCAGATGAGCTACAGGGTTTCAAAACATTCAGCATTATATTTCTGTGGGTATTTATTTGAGAGTTTCTTTCCAATTGAAAAGCCCCAGATGCCTTTATTCAAATAAGTAAAGCAAAAAATTCTGCAAGTGCTGAAAATCTAAAAACAGAGGAAACAGAAAACAAGCAGCAGTCAAGAAACAAGGCAGGCTTTCTTGGCATTATTAAAATAGTATCGGGGCCCCAAGTGGTGAATCTCAATCAGACCCTCAGCTATGTTGTCTGAAGGTTTCATAGGCTGTCTGAAATGGTACTGGGTGAATGTACACTGTGGATTTGGAGAGTGCTGTGTAACTGATTTTGAACTCTCTGTAAAAGAAATCCTGTCCCTAAAATTATTGAGTCAACCCGATGAATATATGATCTGGTTACTATTCGAAGAAAGGAGGTAAAGGGCAGTTAGTGGCAACTTCCAGTAAGCTGAAGTACCATGTAAGGGTCCTCTGGTTGATCCTTAGGGTACTCACTTTCTACATACTGGGTAGGTAAAGATGGATTGCAGATTGCAGCAATTGCAACATCCATTTACAGGATGTTGTTACTAAATCCCAGTAATATTACATTCACACACTGTTGATTGATTTACAGACCATGATAAGAAGCCATATTTTTGTCATATTTAGATTCTACCATCCATGCTGACAAGTGTCTCGCAGTGTTACAGTTTCTGTATTCTGTATTCACACCCAAGATTATCCATATTGGCCCCAATATTGGCTTGTCAAAACTGGATCAGTTGGAAATAATCTCACCTCGAAGCCAAAAGATTGTGGATCCAGTAATGCAAACTGCACTACAGTGTTCTCATTGGAACAAAGTTCCCTCTGTTTGTTACAGTGGTCCAGAATGAGACAATAAACCAATTTTCTATAGCAGATGTATCTTATTTTCCACTATCTAAAAGTAGAACATTTTTGTGTGTCTATGCCAATGTTCCTTCCCCAAAGAAACAAACAACTTATTTGATTATTTATGGGGCACGTGTGTGCCAACCAGAGTGGTTGCTATGTTTTTCTATTTTAATAGCAATCACTAGATTAGAAAATGTATTACATGATGCTCTTTAAAACATTGCAATATAAAATGTACTAAAGTAATATTACTACAATATATTGTTGTGGGAAGATTCCACGTAAGGGCCAGGCATTTCGTACAGTCAGAAGAGAAAGGACTCAGGCTGGTGGTCACCAAGATACGTTTCCAAAGAACTCCCAGCTGAGAGTTTTAAAATGGCATTGATGAAAACTGGGGAGCAAGCTGCTAGCCCAGTCTATTGACTGAGGCAAGAGAAACCCATAAATATGTATCTATCCTACGAATTACTATGAATTAAATGCGCCAGCCTGCTACACCCCCAATTCTCCTGTAGTGTTCCATAAATCAATAACATGAATTTCAAGTTCAAGACTAACAGGTCTCAATAATCACACAGTTATGTAAACAGTTGTAGACAGTGTAAACAGTGTACACAGTTGTAGTAAAATTGCATTTTGTTATAAGTACAATTGAGTTGGGGCAGTTTTGGAAAGACTTATATTTCCCTTTTGCTAATTACCTCCATCAGTGAAAATGGTTGGAGATAGTGTTTCAGCCCTGTTTGTCTGTCAGCAATATATCTCAGAAACTAGTGGATGAATTCCAAAGAATGTTGGTATACAGATGACGTATGGCCCAAGGAAAAACTAATTTGTTTTGAGGAACGTTCAGATCCAGATTCCAGAACTTCTTAAAAAATCTGTTAATATGAGGAGTTAGAGCAAACTGATGTTTTATTTTTGAATATTGTAAGTTGTTTTATTTAGAATGATTTTGATTGTTTTAGAATGTTATGGATTGTTGCGGCTGCTGTGATTTAATTTGTTGTAGGTATCAAAATCTGAGCAGGTTTTCGGATGTGGATTCGTCTGATGTCTCCTCGGTAACATAGAATCTATTAGCAAATTTTTTCATATTTGTAGTTAGAGTATCAGTCAGGTAGGGAAAAGCTTCAAGAAAGCTGGATAGTTGTAATAACATTAAATTACCAGAGTATGTCAGTATTACACGGTATTGTTTTTCTGTTTTTTTAGTTCTATTATCAGAAAACAGTAAGCATTTGCAGGAAAAGGTGTCTCATTTACTTTCATGGTCTATTCTGATTCCAAGATTTTGTAACTCGCTCAGATTAATCAGGAGGAATGAGCCTTAACAGTTTGATTGCTCTGTTTGATAAGAACTTCATAACCTGAGACCCTTTCCAAGACCTTTCCATTACCTGTGACCTTTTTTATAATAACTCAAATCTCCTGATATATTCTGTTTCATGTGGTCTTGATTCAATGGCTCGATGTTTGTTGAATTCTCTCCACAATCTCAGCATGATGAAAGCCCATATGCCTGCATGTAAAGCAATCAAATGTGCAGAAAAAAATGGAACTAATTGCAGTACGTTACAGCACAGTAGGACTACCACATATCACAGAGAGCAATTTCAGATTTTGTCCATACACTAATTAATAGGGAATGTATGTTATAATCATCTGGATTAGTTACATGAACCAGCCAAACCAGGATGTTTGTCAAGTTGCAGTCAGTATTTCATCAATTAATGTATGATTCCTTTCACAATTTGAAAGGAGTTTCAGCTGAGGTATTCAATACCATAACGTTTAAAGTTTCATATATATTTCTGAACTTGGCATTGACCAGTTTTGCTCCATTATCAGTCAGAAACTTTGCTCTTGCCACAAATAAGATCCTTATTGATTCTTCCATGATCATATCTATAACAGATCATGTTGTAATGACTGTACTCCAGTACAAAGACAAAATCTGATTACCAGATTATACAAAATGCAGACTGAAAATATTTTGTCCCATTTCTTCAAAGTCTTTGCAAGTACCTAATTAATGCCAATGGAAGACTTACAATAGGATGTGATGGCATTCCTGATACTTGTTCCAGATTTTAAATTTCTGTCTAATTTCTTCTGTTAACTTTCTACATGCTTCATCAGCTACATTTGTTTTTATTATTGCATCTATTATTCATTCTCATTTTGGCTGTGGAGCAGCCTCACAATTAAGCTTGACCCTGTTCTTGCCTGATATGGAGTCATAGAGTCGTAAAGCACAGAAACAGTCCTTTCTGTCAAACTTGTCTGTACCTGACCAGGTTTACCAAAATAAACCATCTGTCTGTGTTTGGTCCATATTCCTCTAAACCTTTACTATTCATGTACCTGTCCAAATGTCTTTTAAATGTTGCACCAGCATCTATCACTTCCTCTGGCACTTCATTCCACATACGAACCACCCTCTGAGTGAAAAATATTGCCCCCCAGTGCTGTTGTTCTGAACTTTCAACTTTTGATTGCTACATGGCAATCAATTGTAGAAACATTGACCAATTTTCCTTTGCTTGATGTAGGTCACTGTTGTAGCTGCTGTAGAACAGTGGTAGTGTCCCTACTTCTGGGCCAAAGGGTCTGAGTTCAAGACCCACCTGTCCCAGATGTGGCATAACATGTCTGAACTTTAAAACATCTATAATAGGGCTGTTGTGGTACAGTGGTAATGTCCCTACCTCTGAGCCAGAGGCCTGGGTTCAAATCCCATCTGCCCAGACATTTGTCATAATGTGCCTGATAAGGTTTGTTAAAAATATTTAATCTAGAACACTGGGGCTAATTGCCGCATTCCATCAATGTTCTGGCTGAGATCACCTTCCACAGGACAGACTGGAGATTTTCCATGACATTATTGCTAGTTATTCACTGGATACAATAATTGAGCCACTGAGGGGCTTTGATGCAGGATAATTGTGAAACTTCCAGAATATAATGCTAATTCAATATAAATGCAATGCAACCATAATAAATTTCATTTATTTAACTCCATTTATGGTCTTAGGTTGCCAGATAGGAAATATGGTAATTAATTTGCACACAGTAGAGATCACAAACAAAATTTGATCAGGGCCAGATAATCTGATGTAGCCTGGACAATGGAGACAACTCCATTGGTCTTCTCCAAAATAGTGCAAATGTACTTTTACAACTCTTAGTGAGGGCAGTTGCAAGGTTGTTGTCCTTGGTTTAACATCTCACCTTCAGCAATTTCTTCAGTACTGCCCTGCAGCGTTAACCTAGATTTTGTACTCAACTCCTCACATTCAACTGATTCAGAGGTAAGAACGCTACCGTCAAGCTTTGGCCAACACCTTGAGCCATGATCTTGTTGAAACCATTTTGTTTTTCATGTGCAAACTAACATAATTTACTGACTGAGTTGTTAATAACTTGTACCTTCCAATGTAACATGATAATTATGGTAGCATATTGATGTATAGATTAGACAGTTCTATGTGATGATTCGAGTCAACTGAAATGAGCTCGAGACAGAAACAGTTGTAAAATGGCTAATATCTATGGTCCATTACCAACAGGCAGAAGATGAATCTGTGTACTGGCCAAGCCGTGAAGAATCCATGAATTGTGAAGCCTTTACAGTAACTCTTATTAGCAAAGACATACTGTGCCTCTCTAATGAAGAGCAAGTTATCATCCATGATTTCATCCTGGAAGCGACACAGGTATAGCGAAATGTTCCAAGTTCATATAATTTTGGCTTACGTGATTAAAAAAAAACTTTTGTATGTCTCTCATAGAATCCCCACAAGTGTGGGAACAGGCCGTTTGGCCCAACAAGTGCACACCAACCCTCCGAAGAGCATCCCACCCGGACCCATCCCCCAATGCTATCACTCTAACCCTGCTTTCCTGTGGCTAGTGCATGTAACCTGCACATCCCTGAACACTATGGGCAATTTAGCATGACCAATCCACCTAACCTGCACATCTTTGGACTGTGGGAGGAAACCCACACAGACCCGGGGAGAATATGCAAACTCCACACAGACAGTTGCCTGGAATCAAACCTGGGTCCCTGGCACTGTGAGGCAGCATTGCTAACCGCTGAGCCACCATACTGCCCCAGTTTGGAACTGGAGAATCTCCATTAATATTCTCTGTCTGCATTGTGGATACATATCTTGCCTAGTAATTTGATTACAGAATAAATTAAAAAGGTAAATCAGTTACATCTCCGATTCTGACTGAGTATCCAAAAGTAAGCCTGATTGGATTTTGTAGCTGATTATAGAGCAGTGAAAGCTGCCTTAAACAGGGTACCTGTCTGGGATAGAATTTACTTAAATAATTGCAAACATACAAATTAAGAGCAGGAGTAAACCTTTCAATCTCTGACCTGCTCCGCCATTCAATAAGATTATGACTAAATGATTGCAACCTCAAATCCACATTCCTGGTGATTCCTGATAACCTTTCACTACTTTGCTTAACAAGAATCTACTTCTGCCCTAGAAATATTCAGGGACTCTGCTTCTATGACCTTTTCAGGAAGAGATTCCAATCCAATCCTCTGAGAAAGATTCACCTCATCTTTGTTCTAAATGGGAAACCCTGGTTTTTAAGCAGTGACTCCTAGTTATTGATTCCCCCATACGAGGAAACACCCTCTCCGTATCTACCCTATCAAGACTGCTCATGATCATACATGTTTCAAACAAGTTGCCTTTAAATTCCAGAGGATTTCAGCAAAGCCTGAGCAGCCTTTCCCCATTAGATGACCTTCCTCATTCCACATATTAGTCTGGTAAACCTTCTCTGAACAGTGTGCAATACATTTACATATATAAAGGTAACTAGTATTGTACACAGTACTCCAGCCTCAACTGTGCCTCAAATAATTGAAGCTAAATCTCCCTACTATTGTAATCAACTCCCCTCGGATAAAATCTTTTAGCTTTCATAATTACTTGATGGACCTTCATAATAACCTTTTCTGATTCATGTAGAAGGACACCCAGATTCTACTGCATCTCAGAGATCTGCAGTCTCTCACCATTTAGTTCATGTTTTTTCCCTTCTTTCCAAAATGGACAATTTGACATTTTCCAACATTAGACTCCATCTGCCACATTTTACCAATTAATTTAACCAATGTATATATCTTTGTAGCCATCACATGTCCTTTTCATGTTCCTCTTCTATTTTTCTCCACATCATCAACAAATTTCATCAAAATCACTTCTATAAATTGTGAACAATTGAGGTCCCAGCACTGATCACTGCAGCACACCACTTACTACATCTTCCCAACCTGAAAAAAAACCATTTATGCCTATTCTCTGCTTCTGTTAGCTAGTCATTGTTATATGTATGCACCAATAAGCCACCTACTACACCATGAGCTTTTACTTTCAGCGATAACTTTTGATGTGGCACCTTATCAAATGCCTTCTGAAGTCTAAGAGCAATACATCCACCTGTTCCTCTTTATCCACAGCATGTACCTCCTCAAAGAACTGCAATAAATTTGGTCAAAAATGCTTTCTCTTTTGCAAAAACATGCTGACTCTGCCTGATTACCTTAAACTTATCCAAGTACCCTTCTATAACTTCTTCACTAATAGCTTCTAACATTTTCCTTATGACATATATATAATCTATAGTTTCCTGCTTTCTGTCTGCCTTTTTGAATATAGGGTTTACATTCACTATTTCCTGGTCTAATGGGACCATCCCAAATCAAGGAACTTTTAGATAATCAAAACAAAAGCATTGACTATCTCACTAGCCGCTTATTTTATGACTGTGGGATGAGGTCTGTTAGGACTTAGGCATTTATCAGTCTGCAGCTCCAACAATTTACTCAGTATCACTTCTCTGATGATTGTAAGTTTCCTGAGATCCTCTCTCCCTTCCATTTCTTGATTTATCTCTGCTTCCAAGATGTTACTTGTATCCTCTATAGTAAAGATCATTGCAAACTACATTTTCAATTCAGGTGCCAGATACTCATAAAATAATTAGTTTTGTTTCCTGTAACAGAAAAAAAAATTAATTCCAGAGAGTGAAGACATTTAGGAAAAGCAAAAATTACAGAACCCCCATTTCCCTTCCTTCCTGACCTCTCTTAATCACATAGGTCTTGAACTCTAATGTAGATCACATTCAGGTGCACATAATACTCATGTGACTTAGCATTTAAGACAAAAGGTCTATCTTACTCATTTAATGAGGATCCCATTTTAGTTGATCCTTAATTAAGCTGCTGTTTCACTGGAAACGTTTCCCACCCCAGCTTAAGGTGAGCACCTACAAATTTAAACCAAAGATTTAAGTTTTATGCCAACTATAAATTAAATTATATTTATACAAAATACAAGTTTAGACTTTCTTACCGAGCAACTACACACATTCAGTCCTGTGACCTGGTTTAATAAATGCTTCTAAGCAAACTTTGAGTTAATTACTTAAAGCACACGTCAATTTAAAAATCTAAATTTGTATATAGTGAGCCAACTAAAACTATTATTATTTGAATGCTAAGAATATTTTCTTCAATTTACTTTTAACCCCTACTTTTAGTTAGCGGAAAATATGATATATCTGATATATGTGCTTTTTAAAATGTCTGCCTTTTCAAAATTAAAGGAAAAAATAATCGTATTGTCTTAACACTTAAAGTAATTTGGCTTTTGGATATTATGTGCGGATTTTACAGGGCACTATGGTCCCTGTCCCCTCACAATATATCAAAAAATCTGGGAGGGAGCCAGCCTTGATCTCAATGGCTGTGGTGCAGCAATTTAATGCTGCAGATAACATTGATTGCTTTGACTGAGACCTCAGCTCTCTTGGCACCTTGGATGACAAGCAGCTTGGTCCAGCAGCACCACTGAGACTGTGGCCACAGCTGGATCTGCAGATAGCTCACAATGTTAAGGAGCCTAGATGGGTCGGGCTTCTCAGACAGGTGAGAAGCCAGGTTCAAATGGCCAAGGAGACAATGGCCTCCTTTTGGCTCAGATATCCCGCAAAGTAGCCCATGAAATCTATGCTGCTGGGTCTTACTGCATGGCATGAGCCTACCTTGCGGTAGGTAAAATGCCAATAACAACAGGATAAGACCATTAAAGGCTAATAACTGGCCACTTAAAACCCATATTAGGCACAAAAGCAAACTGACTGCTCAACATTTCCTCTAAAAGTAGAAACAGTCTGAGAGCAGGCAGGATGGTGGTTGAAAAGCCAACAATTGGATGTAACATGTCCCACTGCTTTCAACCCTCTGACGGGTACTATAAAATTCAGCCCTACATTCTTTAATAGATAATCAGATGGCACTCACAAAATTTACAGGAGACCTAAATCTCTTTATAATTGTGACTTCGTGTTTACAATACAGTGACCACGATCAGTGTTGGAAGGAGGCTACAGTTTATACTTGATTACAAGACATATGATTTGCTGCTAGTGATAATCTAATTTTGATTTCTAGTCAAATATCAAAAATATTTCCAAATAAAGACCTGCCACAGCTGCTAAACTGGCAATTGGGGGAGAGTATTATCAACCTACTTTCTGATCATTTTTGTTCTGTTGGGTGGTGCAGCCAGCACAAGTGAAGCTTTTTACCCACTTACAGCTGTTCTAGTCACTATGGAGTTAGGTCCTCAACACCACAGATCTGACGAAAATGATTACCTTTGTTAGTATGATGAGGAGCCCTGTCAAGAGTTTCCATCATTTTTGTTTTAGTTTCACATTTCCAGTATTTTGCATCAAGAAGAATTTTTTAATGCAAAAAAGAGCCAAAATTTGGCATTGTCTGTGGATCATATTGAGCACTGCCACAGGTAAAGCCAAGTACAATACAAACAGGCAGCACTGTGATGAGTACAATGCATGAGTGCGTGTATTTGTAAAAATATTACATTGATTAATACATATCAAGCCACTCTTGTTTTGGAGTAGAAGAGATGTGCACTATTTTAGCACAGCAGCCTCACTCAACGATAGAGTGAGTGATGTCGCACGTCAAGTGTTTGTAAACAAAACTTGAAATGTGGCTGTGAAGTACTTGCTACTCAGTACAGTTTGTTGAAATCCTTTACTCGTCTGTCAAAAAACTGGAGGAAGGCCTCAGTGATATGGAATTCTGTAACAAAGTTGAGTCAAACAATATGCTAGGAATAATCTTTTAGGACTAAGAAATAAATCATTTTGTTTAGCAATTTTGTTGATATTCATGTGGAGATGAATGGAATGGAAAATACAGAAGAATAGTTTGCAAGCACTGTAAAGGTATAATGATTTTCTTTCAGGATGATTATGTTCTGGAGGTACGTCACTTTCAGTGTCCAAAATGGCCAAATCCAGATGCTCCTCTCAGCAGCACCTTTGAACTTATAAATGTACTGAAAGAAGAGGCCTTGACCAGAGACGGACCAACCATTGTTCATGATGAGTATGCACTTGTGGCTTCCTGTTTCACTTTATTTATGTCATTTGTGCTATCTTGATCTACCTATAGTCCAAAACAGTTGGGCAGTTTATTAATTATTAACAATTAGTTTCATGGAATCATTACTTCATTCGAAAGGGAATGTCAGAGATGTTCATCTTGTCATTGACAACCTGGTTTCTGTTGAAAATATATGCTATTTTGGTCTGGAATAACAGTATGAATGGAACATGGAAGTATGTGAGAATGATCCAAGCTGAACTGTGCTCATGTTTTAACTCCCTTCCAGGATAAAAGGAAATGTCTTTACTCAGTGACCCAGAGCAGTTTACTTAATTGTAATTTTGCGTACAAATTATTACTAGCTGCCTACCAATAATATACATGTTTGTTTCCAATCAACAACCAAATATTATACTTAAAAGAGAGTTAAAGGGTTTCTAGTTAAAAAGAAAGCATCTATCGGCCAGAAAGGAAATTAAGAATAATTCCAAAGATTGCTGTTGACTATAGAAATGATGATGGTTTTCCATCACTGAACTGTATGTTGAATCTATCCAGTACCTAATTCTTCTCCTGAAACTTCATGACGGAGCTCCTGATCTCTCATAGTAACTTGAGAATGAAAGCACTTGGCACACCAGAGGAACAGCTGAATTTTCTGTTAACACTCAAAGTTACGGTGCTAGTTACGTCAAGAGACTGCGACAATCTCCACAAAACCTCCAGGCATAAATGGTTGTAACCAGATTTAGGTTGACTTCATTTCCTCCCCTGTGAGGAAGAAACCATGAAGCAGTTGTTTGCCTTTGGCTTGATTGGTCGTCTTCAGATAGTTGTGAACAATATTCCACAGTGGGTCGTGAGCACTTAAATTACACTAACTCTTGAATGCAACTCTAAAGAAGTACTGCATTGTCACATATACTATTTTTGAACAGTCAGACACAATAGTGCTCTGACATGCCTTGTTCAACATTTTTCTCTCATCAACTGACTGACTAATTGGTCTTTAATCTCTTTTGCAGAATTTTTGCTGTCACACAAAGGCTCACATGTTTTGTACAAACACTTCAAAAGTACTTAATTGAGTAAAGTACTTGGAGAGGTGTCAATAATGCACAGTATTCTATGTGCACTTTTTCATAAAAAGAAACTTCCCTTTTCACACTCCCCCAGCATCTGATTTCCACTCTCAAAACTGTTTCAGTCAGCAGGCTAGGATCTTCTGTGTCATGAACCTCTCATAGCATGACAGTCATACTCGGTTTGCTAAAGGGTTGGAGACTGGTGGGCTAATTTAGTTTTCTTCTCATTCTGCTCTTGTAGTCACTGTTATTGGTGTTGACTGACAAGGCATGTACTGATAGATCTGTTTCTCCCCTGTACTACTAGAGATAGAGTGCACAACGCAACAATCTGACTAATTTTCTATAAAAGAATGAATAAAAGTTCTGAATATTTTGAACTTACTATAAGCAACTAAGCTCATAGCTGTAATAAATGTTACTTTTCTGGTTAGGATTTACAGAGCCAAATGTTAGTTTGAAAGTATTTAGTGTAATTAAGTCAAATGTCAACTGGAACAAACATCTTGCTTTCAATCTTTTGGAATTCCTTAGTGAAATAACTCCATAGAGGCCAGTCTCTCGTCACCAAGTCGCCCTTTATTAAATGTGGAAAGTTCTTGACACTGGTCCAGCTCCCTCAGAGCCAAATGTCAGAGATGTCTGACAATCCTATTCTTAACTGTCAACCGGGGCTCCCTGATTGGACCAGATTAGTTGCCCCAATCAGGAACTCATATTCTATGAGGTCCATCTGGCTGACCTTGTTACAATCACTATACTTAGAAATATTTAAAGTAAAGGCATCTGGAACAATAAAATAAATGGTCATGTCTCATTCATTTCCTGTGCACACTGTTCAGTGGAATTTGAAAAATGAAATACATGTTTACCTGGAGCAACTTGTCATTATAATGAATGTTTGTGTTTCTCTATTGCTCCATAGCAAGTGTTATTAGTTATCCAGTGACATATGCTGCCTTCATTTAATTCTGTCTGAAACTGCACTTGTAAAAGGAAGATTTATTAGTAACCAATGACAAAGAAGTTACCTTTGGATAAAAGGAACATTAATGAAGTCTAAGTGCAAGATTAGCTTGTGTGTTTAATTAGTTCCTAGTTTATATAAGATTATTAACTCACTATTTTGTAAACGTTCAAATCTTTTCTATCTATTCATGTTGAAGGCAGTCATTAAAGCTGATCCAGGGCGTACAGAAATTACATCTTAGCAAATATTTGAGAGAGAATGCATGAAAAAGAGATTGCATTCAGTCAGGTGAAGAGAACCTTAGGTGAACACTTCTCCTCGTACTGTATCCTGCAGGTTTGGAGGGGTCTCTGCTGGGCTGTTCTGCGGCCTTACTACTCTGTCACAGCAATTGGAGTGTGAATCTGCTGTGGATGTCTATCAGGTTGCAAAAATGATAAACCTGATGCGGCCAGGCGTTTTCACAGATGTCGTAAGTATTCGATTCTGAAAATTAAAAGTCTATTATATAACATTGACATTATAACCTTTAATTAGTCCTCGGATGCTGCAATAATGATACCAAAACTTGAGTATGGAAAAAGGCAAAATCTGATGTGGTACGGCCTTCTAACATGCCACATTATATCTGAGAGTTTTGTAATATGAATGTGCAATAGGTAAGAATATGCCATAGTTCTCTTGCATTGATCTTTTTCTTCCGATATAATGTAAATGACATCAATCTTGAGAGTTGACTATCTCTATTTTAAATTGCACAATGTTGCAGTGGTTATATTTCTGAAGATTTGACACAATTATAAGCAATGTTGAAGTAGTGATATACATAAATAATTAACACAAGGCTTTCCTAATCTAATGCTTTGTTTCTGTCTTTGCACAGGAGCAGTATCAGTTTCTATATAAAGCAATGCTCAGCTTAATCAGCACAAAAGAGAATGGAAATGGACCCTCGTCATTTGACAAAAATGGCACCATTATTATCACTGAAGAATCAGATCCAGCAGAAAGCATGGAATCTCTTGTGTAATTTGAAGATTTTCACAATTGGAACTTCATTTGAAAAACAAACTTCTAAGGACTGAATGAACTTTTGAGGCCTTTTTTTTGTCAGGTTGCAACTTTAAAGATAACCTGGCTAAACATTTTACAGTGATGAGAGGTTTTGATGTTAAATTGAACCATTCTGAATCTTATTGTTATCCTGCTGAGTATTTGCATCTCTTATTTTCACAAGATGAAAACACAATTTGTTCTAGTTTGCACTATCTAATCAGTGTTACTGCCTATTAAAAATCTAGTACAAAATCTGTAATTTCCCAGAAATCCATGAAAAAATTCTGTTTGCAATCCTCTATAACTTGAACTTCATAGGAAGACACAGCCTGTGTCTGGAGACAGTTTTAAGGTAATGTGCAAACAAAAACATTCTACATTTTAGTTGTTCATCAGCTCAGATTGTTTTTTTACAGACTGAAATGTATTATTGAATTCGCTTTTAAGTAATACATAATTTGAACCTGGCAAGTCCTGTAAAATATCAGAGATGTAACCTCCTACATTCCAGTGATCAGACTACGAACATTCAAAAAAGAAAATTCTTCCCACAAAATACTTTAGTGCTGGTCAGGTGTATGGTTAGAGCTAATAATTTATCATTTTCTTGACGTTTTATATATTTGTGCTGCTCCAGGCTGTAACTGAAATGTGTGGAGAAAATGTTCATTTTTCATGTGTTAGAAAAGATATAAATATCTAAGTAAGGGCAACAGTCATCATGCCTGCAAGAATGTGGAACATGAGTAACTGTTTTTCCAGGATTGAAATGAACATACAGGAGACACAGGTCCAAATGGTGGAAAGGGACGTGTGCACCAGTTCTGCTTGCACGTAGACAGCCAGCGGACACAGAATTTAATATTCATTATAAAGAACAGGCGACAGCTATTTGGATGCAAGCAATTGCTTGGAATGACCTAACTCACTGTCAGGCGATTGAAATGCAGCTCTGATATAACACGGTGTAGAGCTGGATGAACACAGCAGGCCAAGCAACATCAGAGGAGCAGGAAAGCTGACGTTTCGGGCCTAGACAGGGTCAGGTCTCAGATTTTCCAGCATCTGCAGTTCCTACTATCTCTGAAATGCAGCTCTGCCTGGCTTCAGGATTTGCAGGCAGGGCATGCAGCTCAGCAGGGAAGAAAGTTACAAATTTGGAAGGACATTGTCTGAAGCCAAGCTCTTCATTCCACTTTGCTTCTATCTTCTATCCCCATCTTGTATCCCAACTATTTAGACCCTCATTATTCTATACCATCTTTTGGGAGCTCCCATCACTGCCACCCATCACTTGTTGTCTTCACCCCCCCCTCCCCCTTCTCATACCTCCCTCCCACAGAGCAATCACCTCCTGGATGCCCCCTCACAGTGCTCCTCCACTTTTCCCTGCTTTTGCTGGCACTTCAGGGTCATGAACGTAATCCTGTCTCTCTCACCATTTCCTTACCATTTAAAAACTGCTGTTCATCTGTAATCTGAATGTACAACCTCGTCTGATGCACACCACCTTTAACCAGTGCAGATGGAACAAGTTTCCCATTCACTACTGACTAAATCTTGGACTTCTGACTTAATTTGGGCAAATCTTGATTTAATGGCATGCAAATATAAGTAAAGGGTACCTGCCACTGGACACCATGAGTTCCTATCCGCCACTGAAACACTGTCGACTTAATCTCTTAAACTCAACCCGTCATTGGAAATACAAGATTTTGACTCCAGCCTGCTTGAGCCATCCCTCCTGCCATGATTTCCATTCCTGGTGGCCCCATCAAGTCCACTCCTTGGATTCAATTTTCTTTTTATAGGAGGTGTAGAGAAAAGAAGAATGATACACGTTTTTGCACAGTTGGTTGTGTAAGTGTAAAATGAGGGTGCATTTTGTAGCAATGTTACACTATGGATAAATATTGTGTGAGGTACACCAATAATGTTGCATTTTTGCCATGTCAATAATCAGTCTTTTGGAAAGATTACATGATTTGAAACATTTTTTAAATAACAGTCGAGAAGAATTTATTAACTTACCAAAGATATAAAGTAGTTCTCAGCAGAACGTAGGAGTGTTTCTTTTAAAACAAAAATGTTTTAATTGTCTTATTATTTCTAAACTGCCTCTTTGGACCAGGGTCAGACTTTTAATTTAGAAATTCAAGAAGTGACTCAATAAGGTGAATGTTAATGTTATCAAGGTGCCATTTCATATTTCATTTCATGAAAGGATGATTCCACATATTGAATAAACCATTCATATAGACGTCATACCTTAATTATAATTTAAAATTGTATGCTTTCTCCTTTTAAAGGGTTTACCATATTTGTATCTAAAAATCACGTGTGATATTCAGTTAATTATCTGCAGATGAGGCTATGTTCTCAGTGGGAAGAACATAGTAGTGCTGGACTGAAAATGCTGTCAGACTTCTCTCTGCTGTAACATCTTTTAAAAAAAAATACTGCTACCTGGAAGTGAAAACAGAAGTTTCAAAATTTTTGTTAAAAAAAAAGAGATATTTTCACAAAGTGGGAGACATTTTCTATACTAGATAAACATTTGATGAGGCAAACATGAAACAAACTTTTAGGAAATTAAAAAGCTTGAGCTGTTTTCAGGAAAAAAAAGTTTAAAAAAGAAAAAAAAACTTTTTCTCAACAAAGGGGAGATATTTGAATTTTTTAAAAACCTCATGTTTCTCCAACATTTGGGGTCGTCGTGTTCAAAAGAATTTTGTTTCAACATTTTTGACAAAAATAAAGATAGTTCAAATATCATGTCTTGAAAACCATAACTTTTATTCATTCTTTAGGGTAGCAGATACAAACAAACTGTAAATATTTTGTTGCTTAAACAGGCATTCTATGGGGACTTTGTATCTACAATATATAATCACAGAATTTTATATTTTCATATAAAGCTAATTTTTTTCTAGTCTCAACTCCTTCATAGTTTTGTGGTGGCTATGTGGAAAGCTGTATTTGCATTGAGATAGTACCATGAATACTGTGTCATCACATTTCAAAGGCATCGAACCTATATTACTTCTTGGGGGCAGTGGTTGTCGAAGTTGCAGGTATTTTCAACTATATTGTCGATGTATGCAATAGGAATAGATCTAGGCAGTTGCTGAATAAGTTCGTCTCATGATCCATTTGAAAATGTGGTGTTCTGTAACTTGAAAAAATCTTCTTTGTTCTGTTGGAAACTATATTAAATTGTTCTATTATAGTGTTATTTAATATGTAAATTGTATTGCTACACATGAAATAAAGTATGGATTTTGACGGACCTATAGATGATGCCGCTGTGATTTTGCTAGAAGTATTCATTTTGGTGTTTAAAGCCAATATACTTTGTCTACAATATATTTTAGATTAGCTGAAGTCAGCCAGCATGTCTAGATTTGAAATTCCTCCTGCCAGTAACTTTACCAAAAATGTCTGCAAACAAAAAACTCAATCATTACAGAAAAGCAGAGATGCTGGAAGCTCTCACCAGCATCAGGTCAATAATTTTAGCATCAGAAACAGAAACTAGGAGCAGGAATAGGCCATTCAGCCCTTCAAACTTTCTCTGCCATTGAGTATGATCATGGCTAATTTCTCCCCATACCTTCTGATCCCTTTAACCCGACAAACTACATTTAACTCCTTCTTGAAAACCACTTTCTGGGGCAGGGAATTCAACAAGCTCACCACTCTCTGGGTGAAGATATTTTTCTTCTTCTCAGCCCTAAATGGCCTACCCTGTATCCTTGGTTCTGGACTCCCTGGTCATCAGAACATTCCTCCTTATCTACTCCTATTAGTGCTTTATAAGTTTATATGTGATTCTCCCATTGTCTTTCTGAACTCCAGTGAATATAGTCCTAACTGATCCAGTCTCTCTTCATTCGTCAGTCCAGCCATCCTATGGTATGGTAAATCTCGCTGTATAGCCAGAATATCCTCCCTCAGAGAAGGAGACAACAACTGTACACACTACTCCCAGTATCGTCTCCACCAAGGACCTGTATAACTGCAGCAAGATATCTCTGCTCCTGTACTCAAATCCTCTTGCTATGAAGGCCAACATACTAGCACAGTGACTCAGTGGTTAACAATGCTGCCTCACAACACCAGAAATCTGGGTTTGATTCCACCCTTGGGCAACTGTGTACATCTCTGTGTGGGTTTCTACTGGGTGCTCCGGTTTCCTCCCACAGTCCGAAGATGTGCAGGTTAGGTGGATTGGCCATGCTAAATTGCCCATAGTGTCCAGAGATATGTATGTTGGGTAAATTAGCTGTGAGGAATGCAGGGTTACAGGGATAGGATCTAAGTGGGGTGCTCTTTAGAGGGTCAATGTGGACTTGGGCCAAATGGCCTGCTGCCACACTGTAGGAATTCTATACCATTTGCCTTCATCACCGCCTGCCACACCTGCATGCTTACTTTCAGTGACTGGTGTAAACAGATACTCAGGTCTCATTGCACCTCCCCTTTTCCCCATCTATTGCCGTTAATATCCTACCTTTCTGTTGTTGCTACCAAAGTGGATAACCTTACATTTATCCACATTATATTTCTTGTGCCATGTATTTGCCCACTCATTCAACTTGTCAAAATCAGACTGAAGCATCTCTGCATCCTCCTCACAGTTCAACCTCCCATCAGCTTTGAGTCGTTTGTAAATTTGGAGGTATTACATTTAGTTTCCACATCCAAATCGTTAATATGTATTGTGAATAGCAGACAGGTTGTCCTGATCTTGCTTCATGCAGACACAAATTGCTTCAGCGTCAGTGGAGTTGTAAATCATACTGAACACCTTGCAATCATCAATGAAGGTCCCTGCTCTGACCTTTTGGTGAAGGATTCTTGCACCCAAGCCATTTTCATGAGAAGCTCCTGCAGCAATGTCCTACCACTGAGGTGATAGATTTCAAATTAGTACAACAGTTTTCCTTTGCTATAGGTGTGACTGTCAAGAGTTTTCTCCAATTCCCAATTATTTCAATATTGTTAGGCCACCTTGATGTCATATGCAATCAAATGCTACCTTGAAATCAAAGACTGTTTCACTAACTCATAGCACCATAAAAGGTAGGAATGAGGAAAGCCGTGTCCCCTTTAAACCTGTTCCTCCATTCAATATCATGGCTGATCTGATCTTGGCCTCAATTTCACATTGCTGGCTCTTCCCCATAATCTTTAACTCACCTATAGTTAAAAGATCTATCTAGTTCAGTCTCATACAGCAAATTTTGTTTTAACCAGCACCTTATGAACCAGCACTCTTGATAAACCAGCAAAAATTATATACCTGAAATATCAGAAGTTTATTGTATTATCGCAATCTCCACACTATCCGAGTAGTGAGTTGGGGATGCGAGTGAGAAGGCTCTCTGCCAGTAAGTTTTAGTTAAGGCAAAGTTGCACTATTAATTAAGTGATTTATTCTGTAAATAAAGTATAACATTGATGTGTATACCCCCTGCATTACATTTCTATGACTTTGTGTGTGTTTTTATATTGTTTATATAGACATCTTGATCAACTGGAATATTATATCAACTGACACACTCCTGGTCCCATAGGGGCCAGATAATAAAAAGGTTTGCTGTATATTCACTGAAACAGCCTCCACAGCTCTGCTGGGTTAGATAATTTTGAACTTTCAAGCTTTCTAGCAGAATAATTGTTTTCTCTTCCCAGTTTTAATGGGTAAACCCTAATTTGTTGTGTGAGGGAGGGCACTTCAAGGTCTAGTGAAATGAGCCTCTTCAATGGGCAACACCATTGCGCACAGACCCATGTAAAAGAAACATACCTGAGGGCACAGATGCCCTGGCAACCCTTTATGCATTGGTCTAAGTTGTGCAATCCACCTTTTTTGTGTTTCCAAATAAAATTTATTAAAATATAGAGAGATGTCATTTGTTGCTAATAGTGTTTTATATAATTAATTCAGCCAATGCAATTTGAAGTAAAAGAATTAAAATGAGAGAAATTACTTGGTGTCAGCTCATTAGTTTGGGATTGATATGAGCTGTTGTCGTTAAAATATTACCAAGTACGATTCTACAGTGAGTCAGACACAGTTTATTAACAAAAGCTTTTGGGAGAAGCAGGGACCTCAAAGGGGCCTCACCAAACTTCTCAGCTATTACAGACAATTTCAAAGGTTATATACATTTGCTGTCACGCGCCAACCCCCCAGCCCCCCCCAACCCCAAGTCATGTACACAATTCTTTAATCTGTTCCCGGCGTCTTGCAAAGGGGGTGACGGTTAGCGCTTCTATTGTTGTTGGGACAGGATTTGTTGTTTCAGCGGATGTTTCATCTTGATTGTGTAAAGTTCGATCTGAAGGTCCTTTGGGTTGTTGATCTCTTTACTTCCTCCTTCAGTAAGTTAATGTCTTTAAAAGTTAATGTCTTTACTTCTTCCTTTGGTAAATGACTTCACTTATTCCTTCAGTAAGTTAATCACTTTACTTACTCCTTCATGAGCATAATATCATGAATGGAAAATTTATGTTCCTCTTGCCTAGGCCATGTAGATGTAACTGTACTGAGAAACCTCCAGCACGTGGAAGAAGGTGAAGCTGAGCTACAAGAGGTTTCAAAGAAAGACCAGCTTGCTACCCCTCCCATACTGCAGACTCCAGAAAACTTTTATCTCATCACCTTCAAGAGAATTGAGAAAACCAACTGATTCCTCCAAATTGGCTTCTTCAGTACGAGAGTCTCAGTGCAAATGCACCTCCTTGCCCCAATCAATTCAGATCATTATATTGCAAATCAACACTAAACCCACTAAGGCCCATGATGCAACTTCACTGTCTGTGCACCTGGATGGATTGTATCTATTTGCTGGAATTGCTGCACCTGTAATGTACCCATTGCATAGACATGGTGCTGCAACTGCTCACTTCACACCTTGGTCCATAAAACATCATGTAGGGACAAGGATGGGTGGCTGCATTTGTTTGACAGCTGCAACTGGGGCTATGCAGAGGTTTAAAGAACTGATTATGTTGAACAGTACAAACATATTTCCAAACCTGAGCAATTGTGAACAATGAAGTGTTACCGATGTCACCAATGTGCCCTCAAAATATTTTCCTCTTCCTTTCCCTTCCACTACATCTCAGTGCAATCCCAGTTTCTGCATCTGGGGTGGAGGAAGTCTGCCCTACAACGGAGCCCATTAGCCTTGAAGTTCTGGTCAGGCCACCTCAGGTCCAGAGGGCTCAGACATCTTCAATTTGTCCTGATCCCACATTGGCCTGGACCCCCCTAACACTCAGGGTGGCAGGCAAGGTGGAAGTGTAAGGCCTAGTCTGAAGTATCCGGAGAGGAGTTTTATAGGGCTTGTGTGTGGTTCAATTCTGCTGGTACCTGCAAGACACAAAAGGCAGAAGGCATCACGACAAAGTGTTAGGAATTGTGTTGGGTGAAATCAACATTGACAGTGGGCTTAATGTGAGAATTACATTACAATGAACACTGCTTTTATTGCTGGTGGGATATGGATATCCAGACACCTCTTCAGGACCTGTCTCGGTTCTCTCCAGCCAGTACCATAATTCTTTCCTCAGAGGATTTAAGGAGATCATGTTGAGCACCTCTCTGCCCTGTTCTGGACTGCTTTCTCCTTGAATGAGAGAAAGGAAGGGATTGAATGCGATGAAAGTAGGTGGCATAGCTGTTAGTGCTGGGCGAATTGCGAGAAAAGGTGGTGAATTGTCCCAAATGAATGAGCAGGCAGCATAGAGGCCATTCAGGGTTGGTTGTATTTGGGCAATTGGGTGGTCAAGACTGAGAGGGAGAGGATATTGCATGCAAGAGTGAGAATATTACAGCATGAGCTGTGGTGTGATATGGAGCACACTAGCAGAGGTAGTTAGTGTAAGGTAATGGAGAGAAGACGGTGGCACTTACATTAGTGAAGTGGAGAAGGTCATTGACATTCCTGCACTGTTGAGCATTTTGCCAGACAGTGGATATGGCACTAACCTAAGTGGCAACTTCTGACCAGGCTGGCAGGATCTGATGGCATGGCCTCCTTTATCAGTCCTGGGGGAGGAGGACTGACCTCTTCTATACCACCCAATCCACCAGGATCTTGAGGTCTCCATGGGTGAATCATGGCACCAGTTTCCCATTGTCAGCCATGGTCTTTAGGATTGTGTTGCTGTGCAGACCTTCAGAATGCCAGTGGCTTTCTGTGTACACAATGGACCTTTAAGGATGGAACAGGTGCCAGGTATCCTGGGTCCAGGATACCCACACAGTGATGAGTACATCCATCTAGTGTTCTTACTTCTTGTGACAACAGAAGAATTTGGCACACAACAACACAGAGAGGGCCAAGACTGGCAGTGAGTTTCGTGTCTCCAGCTGGAGGAGGCCTTGAAAATGACTGAGTTCTAGGACGGCTGCAGGAATGCTCATGATGAGACAGGGGTACCAACTGAAGAGGGTGAAAGATGAATGCAAGGACATGAGGGTGCATCTAGCACATACAAGGCATAATAACCATGTGTCCACCACTGAACACATGGAGTGCCATAATTGTGATAGTTTGAGTTTGAAAATAGGAAACCGTTAACCTTTTCATGTGTATGTTCTCTCATGCAGGTTGTGATGAAATGGAAGGACCTAGAGATCAAGGGTCAAAGAGCCAGCCAGCGAAGTTAGCAATGATAGAAGAAGGTTCTGTACCTGTACAGGAGCCTTGCAGCACTTGGGGTCTCCAGATTTAAGTTAGCTAGAGGCTGGCTGCCAAGGCTATGCTGAGCTACAGAGAGCAGCCTGCTTCCACCTCAGTTGTGAGCACAGCGGGGAGCAGAATATAAAGTTATTCAGGGGAGACTTAAGAGCACCTGACTGAACTGGAAGTTCACAGATGTGACTGAAGCCTTGTTTCTGTTGTGCAGCTAAATTTCATTCATGTCCTCAAGGCTACTTTTGCCGATATGATTTGTCCAAATCTAAATAAAGATCAAAGTTGTTACAATTGCCAAAGCACCTTTCTTATAAAGCCTCATTATTTCTTAATTTATACTGGTATGGTCCCACCTGCTAGTATTTCATATGGTCTATTTTTCCCCATTAATACTTTGTCTTTTAAATAATAATACTAACGTTCTGAGGAAGGATCACCGGACCCGAAACGGTAACTCTGTTTTTTCCATCACAGATGCTGCCAGACCTGCTGAGCTTTTCCAGCAACTTTGTTTTTGTTCCTGATTTACAGCATCCGCAGTTATTTTGGTTTATACTTATGGATTAGTTTGGATTCAAAACTTTGCGGCCTAGATCCAATACACTTTCTCTAAATCTCTGTATTTCTTAAATTTCAACAATTGGCACAGTCCTCACAGAACAAACTCTGGATTTATCTCCTGAATCCATTATTTCACCACTTTATTCTTTCTTTTAGAATATATCTGGATAAAGGTCTTTCATGAAATCTTTAGTTACTCCTTGAGGTTTTATTTTTGGCTTGGGGTTTATTTTTTGCCTCTGTACATCACCTAAGGAAGTTTTCTCTATTAAAAATACAATATAGTTGCAAGTTGTTATGGTATATTTTTTCGAATGTGATTATTCTATGATTGGTCCCAGATCTGAAACACCAAGGTCATAACTATGTTGAATTATTTTGTGCTTCTGGCAACTTATTTATCTTGACATCTTATCTCAATAACAACAGAAATTATTTAGTATTGACATTGCTTTTGGGATAATTGTTGAAATATTAATGACTTTCAGGTTAGATGTGCTTTTCTAACTTTCTCAGTTGTAGGTACATGACTGCTTCTCAGTGAATTACAGCTGTCATTGGAAATTCAATATTTCTATATAAGTACAATTCCTGTGCTACTTGCAGCAATAATGCAATTTGTTGTTGCACTGCAAGTAGTTCCTACAAAGCAGAGAGTATTAGGAAATATATACACATGTTTAATTTTCCCTCATGTTTCATGTTCTCTTGGCTAATTGACTTGTTAAAAGGCAGCTGTACACCTAGATAAGCACCGTCAGTCTGGAGCTGCCCTGAACAGTTCCTGACATTTGCCCTGGACGTTGCGGACAGTGGAAACTTTGTGGGCATGGATTTGGAAGTCCTGTTGGATGGGAAGTGCAGGCGCAGGACGTCCTTTTCCTCCAGGAACAGCAGTGGAGGCTACAAGACCAGACTATGCCAGCCAGATCTGATGTTGACATCTGGATAAGGGCATCTGGATGAATGTACAGTAATGTAGGAAGAAGGTCAGTGATCTCTTCCAATCCATCAACTTACATGCCACTTCCTTACACTTTATCTTCACTACTGTACCCACCTCCTGCAAAGGTTCTTAATCTACCACACTCACAACATCCACCCTCACTCACTGTTCACTAACCCAACCCCAACAACAACTACATCCTTACCCTGTATGCCCTCTACATTGCCCACTCACTTGCTTGGCACACATTTCCCATCTGCACAAAAGATAATAACTGTGCCACCCACTTTCATCTTCCTGATTACCTGCCTTTCTCTCATTCCAAGAGGGAAAAAGCCCACAAAAGGGCAGCAAATTAAGATGGGTGATGGACAGCCTGGCATTTGACCCCTCACCCCTTATGTAGAGAGGATCCTGATTCTGACTGACCTAAGAATATGCCTGGCCATGTCCAAGCGCCTGCACTGGTATCAGACAATGCCTTTGACTTACTGTTATGACCAAAGGTCATCTCCCTTGACTTGATGAGGGCTGCTGACAACCATGACAAGCTCCCTAGTTTTGTATCTGAGCTAAATGGTAAGGCAATACAGCAGTGCTCTGAGCCTCATATCACTGGCTGAAGAACAAAAATGTGAAAAGGAAAGGCAAGACATTAAAGTGCAGAAGTGTCCTGTAAGTAGTTGAAGCTGTCATAAGGGTACCTAGAGGCTGGCACAAGTCAAATGCAAATGTCCATGGATGGGGGCTGCATGCAGTCAGTGCCCAAATACTTCCCTGAGAAGATGTGCCATGAGATTATGTTGACTAGTATCAACATGGAGGCCCTTTGAAGTAAGTGGTGAGCTGAAGTTGCTGAGTACAGTGCCAAGAATAACTCAGTATCTATTTTGCTCGCACTGGGTGGAGGAATGGGAACCTCCATATTAATGAGGTGAGATTTGCAGTTAAAAGGTTGTTAACAAGCAATAATCTTGCTTAATAACAACTTGTCACGGCCTAGAGGGAATCTTACCCAAGATTTAGTTAAAAGATATAGAGAGTTGTTCCTGACATCAAGAAAGACTTCACTGGACTTCTCGCACAATTCTGCCACATTTCTTACTATTGCCCGTATTGTTCAAGCCCCAATTAGATTCCATCCTTGATGTTGTGAAAACCATTTGTGATTTTCCCCTCAAGGGTTTCTTTCGTGACTTCAGAATCTTGCCATTGAGTGGTGATTGCCTTGTTTCCATGAATTTGCATCTCATTACAGTTTAAGATTTCTGCGAAGATCTGCAGCTCAGGTTGCAGGTGACATTGTTGACTTGCTCACTGAGCTGGCTTGTTTTCGGTCAAACGTTTCGTCACCATGCTAGGTAACATCATCAGTGAGGCCTCCATTGAAGCGACGTTGTTCTACTCTGCTTGGAATTTATATTGTCTGGTCTGTTATGGTGAGTTGTGTCATTTCCAGTTCTGTTCTGTAAAGTTTGTATATGGGGTCCAATTCTATATATGTTTGTTGATTGCATTACAGGTTGAGAACCATGCCTCTAGGAATTCCTGTGCGTGTCTATGTTTGGCTTGGGCTACTATGGTTACATTGTCCCAGTTAAACTGATGGCCTTCATTGTCCGAGTGTACTGATATTAGGGAAAGTTCGTTGTGTCGTTTTGCTGCTAGCTGATGTTTGTATATTCTGATGGCTAGTTTCCTTCCTGTCTGTCCGATGTAATGTTTGTGGCAGTCCTTGCGAGGTACTTTGTAAACTACATTGGTTCTGCATGTCGGGGTATGGTGTCTAATCATTGTGAGTGTTTGTCATAGTGTGGCTGTGGGCTTGTGTGCTACCATGATTCTTAGTGATTGTAGGAGTCTCATTGTCAGTTCTGATATGTTCTTGATGTAAGGCAGTGTGGCCAGTGTGTTAGGGCGTACTGTGTCCTGTTGGTGTTGTCTGTTTAGTAGGCACCTGCGGATGGAGTTGAGGGGATATCCGTTCATAGCGAAGATTTTGTATGGGCACTCTTCCTCTTTCTTGCATAGTTCTGGCGTGTTGCAGTGAGTGGTGTCCCAACACAGCTTTGTTTGTGGACGTTAGGGTGCTTGCTGTGAAAGTTGAGGATTTGATCAGTGTGGGTTGCTTTCCTGTATACTGAGGTTTGGAACTCCCCATTAGTCATACATTCAACCCTGACATCCAGAAACAGAAACTGATTGTTGTTTTCTCCTCTTGCTTTTTGTTAAGTCTATGGCACACTGTTCTGTTTCCCTTATATAGTGAATACTATAGTGGCTTTGCAAAAGGTTAAGAAGAGAGCAACAGGATTGATTCCTAACTCAAATAACTTCAATTACTTAGATAAACTGAAGGAATTGGGTCTATTACTTTGGCAAAATGTCGACTTGAAAGCAACATGATATAGGTCAATTAAAATGATGAAAGAACTTGATTGCATGCCTGTTGAGAGAGTATTACAGTTTGACAGGATGGGACTCAAGGACATGTTTTTAAAGTGCATAAGACTGGATGTCAGGCATTTTTCTTTTGTCAGAATTATGAATCTCTTTAAAGCATTGCTCGCTGATGTAGTGGATGCTAACACTCCAAAAGCCTTCAAGAATGAGTTAAACTGACTCTTGACTGCAGCAAATATCCTATCACAAGAAAAGGCAAATAGTATCACAGATCACTTGATCCACATGATAATCATGTTACAACCAGGTGAGGAAGGATTAAATGGGCCCCCACCTTTTCAACCTCCTCAGATGACTGCAAAGATTTACATTCTTTTTAGCAAAGCTAAACCTTTCCTTTATATAAAAAAAACATAATAACCAATGTCTCAAGCATCAATTAAAAAGGTTTTCTTAAGAGAAAGGAAGAGCTATTTTGTGATCTGCTAACACTGGGGAAAATAATAGTCACAACATCAAACATACAGAAACCCAGGTTAAAGAGGGAAATTGTCCAGTACAAAAGGAAGATGAAAGAGGCATACAATTTAAAAGCCTTAGGGTGTTCTCAAGGTGTGAAAGTTTTATCCTGCAACCACGGTTGTTTAATTGATTATTTGTATCTTCAGCAGTAGTGAATATTGTAGATCTCTTTAAGTTCACAATGCCTAAACATTTCTCTCCAGTTTGCATTGTCAATGGGTGTGTTTTGTCCTTCAAGTGGCTGAGAGAGAGACTTTTTCCAGCTGTTTCCAGTCACAAATCTACCTCCTCTGCTCTGTTAAAGAATGCTCCCTGAAATACTGTTGGTTTGGGTATCATAATGTCTAAGTTCCTTGCTTCCAAGCTTGATAACTACAGTCAATGTCTTTCATCACCAATGTTGGTTTATTATATAAGTGAAAATCAAAACAGGAGATGAGGGTTTCTTCAAATCTGACTGAGTGGATGTATTTTCAGTATCTTTCAACAAAAATGTTAAATTAAGTTTAGATGATTTTGTTTATTTCACACTGACTTCACAAAGTTTGACTGATCAGTGTGGTTGGTTGATTGCTGTGGCCATTTAAAGTCATTTTTATTTCCTCTTCAAAAACCATGATGGTCCCAGGTATTAAAATCAGATGATAGAATTTGAAGATCAACAGTCCATTTTTATCAATATCGTAACGATCTGGACTGGCTATATTTACCTAGGAAATTTGGAGAGAAATTAACCGGATTAATTTTTCTCTAACTGATCCTGTCCTTTTTGTTTTGCTTTGCCTCTCCCAAGAGATCACATTATTGAGCAGTGGGGAGGGTGGTTTCAATGGTAGGCTGGCAGCATGGTTGTCAGAAGTGTCTATAAAAAGTGCACCAACTATTATGAGTGCAAGGTAAGTCTGATAGACCAACTGCACAATTCATAGGAACAGGAGTAGGCCGTTCAGCCCCTCAAGCCTGTCCACCATTCAAGAAGATCACGACTGTTCTGTGGCTCAAATCTGTACGCATGTCTTGAACCCATATCCCTTGATACCATTGGTTAATAAAAAATTATTGAACTCAAACTTAAAATTTAATAATTGAATTTGCATTGAGCACTAGTTGGGGAAGAGAGTTCCAAACCTCCACTACTCTTTGCATATAGAAGTGGTTTCTAATATCTCTCCTGAATGGCCTGGCCCTAATTCTCAGACTATACCCCCTGATTCTAGAATCTTCAACCAATGGAATGAGGTTAGCTTTATCTACCTTGTCTTTCCCTGTTAATATTCTGAAAACCTCGATTCCACCATCCCCTAACCTTCTAAATTCTAGACAATAAAGGCCTACTTTGTCTAATCTCTCCTCATAACTTAACTACTGAAGTCCAGGATCATCTTTGTAAACCTGCATTGAAATCTCTCCAGGGTCAAAACATCCTTGCTAAGATGTGGTGCCCAGAACTGCTCACAGTACTCTAAGTGGGGGTCTAACTAGTGTTCTTTACAACTGCAGTATAATGTCTGCCCCTTTATACTCCAGTCCTTTAAATATGTAGGCCACCATTCCATTTGCCTTCTTTACTATTTTTTGCCCTTGTTTGTGACATTTTAAAGAGATATGCACCTTATCCCCAAATATCATTGGACATCCACTGTATTCAACTTTGTACCTCCTAAAAAAAATACCTTGATCTATCCTTTTTCAGTCCAAAACGGATAACCTCACACTTGCTTATATTAAAATCCATCTGCCACAGTTTTGCCCATTCACCTAATCCTTCAATATCATGTTGTAATTTCATGCTGTAATCAACACTGTCTACAATGCTGCCCAATTTTGTGTCATCAGCAAATTTGAATATTTGATTTTTTATGCCATTATCCAAGTCATTAATGAATATTGTGAATAATGGAAGCCTCAATATAGATTCCTGCAGGAAACCACTAATAATATCCTGCCAATTTGAGTACCTACCCATTGTTCTATCTCTGTTTCCTGCCACTCCATGCCCTGATAATTTCACACAATTGTAAGATCAAGCTCTATCAAAACAAACACGACCTAACAGGATTAATAAACAAATATTGTGAAATTAAGGGGAAGAATGACCACAAGAGCTGGATGAAGCAAAACAAAGGGTTCACTGGGACAACTGGGAACAAAGGGGTTCACTGGGAACATGTCAAAACATTAATCAAATGTCTTAGAGTCTTTCAAAAACAAGATGACTGTAAAGGAAAAATGTGACAATAACTGATGATTTTAGTATGGCAAGAGCAAAAGGAGGGTCAGAGAAAAAATTGGAAATGGTCATTAATGGAGGATGAGCATATTGTGCTAATTATTCTGACTGATTACTTCTCTTGTGAAAATTTTGTAGAAGTATTGTATGTCATATCATGATGATTCACAGTCACCATGGTAATAGTCACAAATTCAATCAAAAGGAGATACTGTCTAAAATAAATTGTCAGAATTAAACTGGGTTTATCTTGGAGTTTTTTTTAAATTGAGACATGGGGACCATTGGCTAGACCAATTGGTCTTCCCTGATTGGTCTGTCAAAGAAGGTGAGGAGCTACCTTACCTTAGGATGTAGGTCAGTCAGTGTTGTTAGGGACGGAGTTCCAGGATTTTGACCCAGTGACAGAGGAGAAATGGAGATATAGTTTCAAATCAGAACAGCATGTGTCTTGGAGAGGACTTGCAATACCGAGCATTGAAATCAGTAAGGAATGAAATTCTGTAGTACTAAAAATTGGAATGCAAAAGCTGTGGTGCACTGGAGTATACAGAGAACTGACAAATGTATCTCAATGAGTCACAAAAACAAACAAAGGCAAATGCATATTCACTAATCTTGCTTGATCTGCATGTGAAATAGCACAATGGGCTAAGAGGAATAAAGATGATAATTATTTTTTGCAAAACTGCCTAGTAAACTGTGGTCAACGCTAAAATCTTGCGTGACCTTGTTGATTTCTTTTTTGTGCAAAACTGACAATACACGTTAATCATGGCAAAACCTAAAACATTGTGTGTTGGGAATATTTTTAAAAATCATTTGCTGAAGACCCATACTAAAAGCTAATAATCAAGTTTATAACTCTATAAATGTAGGATCTTGTGGTGCTATTCTTAACATGCACCAAATGCCATTGTCCCATCAGGTCTGTGCTTGCTAACCTGTAATGTTTTCCGGAAAACCAATTTGTCAATTTAATAATTCTGATCCTTGTTTACCAATCCTTCTATTGCCTAGACCTCCCTATCTTTATAAACTCCTCAAGTTGTACAATCTTCTGTAACATTTATGCAGCTCTAACTCTGGACCAGCCTTAATTTTAATTGGTGGCCACAACTTAAACTGTCTAGACCTTAAGCTCTGGAATTCACTCTCTAAAACTCTTGGTCGCTTTATTTAATTATCTTCCTTCAAATACTACTTCAAACAACATTTTAGTCAGCGCCAGTTAGCTTTCTTGATGTGGCTTAGAGTCATAATTATATTATAACGATTGGTAAAACACCTTAAGAAGCTTTATTACGTTAAAGGTATTATATAAATGAAAGAGATAGTAAGAACTGCCGATGCTGGAGTCTGAGATAACACAGTGTGGAGCTGAAGGAACACAGCAGGCCAGGCAGCATCAGAGGAGCAGGAAAGCTGATGTTTCAGGTTGGGACCCTTCTTCAGAAATGGGG
>NC_063347.1:33558608-33589636 GCF_021869965.1 Rhincodon typus
CCCAAAACGTCAGCTTTCCCGGTCCTCTGATGCTGCCTGGCCTGCTGTGTTCCTCCAGCTCCACACTATTGTATAAATGAAAGAACTTGTTGTAAAACCTTGAAATTGATTGACAGGATAGAAAATAATGTTACTATTTGGAAAAACAATGCCAAGATGGTGGAAATACAGAAGTGCTGTGTTTCAAGGTTTCATATTGGGGATTTTAATGTTTCTAATTTACTTGAACAACTTGCGTGATACCAAATGTTTAGGGCAGTGCAATTGAAGGAGTTGACACAGAAGTTACAGAATGAAACAATAATGAGTGTAGCAATCACTGGTAAATGAATTGAATGCAGGCAAATGCTGCACATTGTAAAAGAAAATTGAACAATATACATTTGCTATAAATGACGTTGAAGTTGCCGAGGATATATTTGAAACAGACCCAAGACCCAGGTGCAGGCTTATCACTTGACATGTTTCGCCAGAACAAATTAACAATTAACAGGCCAGGACAGAGAAGGTGAGGGTTTGTTAAAACCAAATGAAGGTGAAATTCTGGGATCCATCACATACACCATAGTTACATTTATGGAGCTCTAAGCAATACTTAATTGAGGTCCAAAATCCAAATTTAGTTCAAACTTTATGCTGACACAAGCAAAAGGGCAGAATAGCTGTACCATCAACATTGTGCATGTTTTAGCTGGAAGCTATATTTCTCCTCATATTTTTGACCTCAAAACAGCTGTATGAGAATGATCTTAGAGAAATGTATAAGATAGTAAATGATATATAGATGGTAAACCTAACATGTAAAATTAAATTGCAAGGTAATGAATGTATGTTTAAAGTGGCAGTTGATAATTTTAGTATCAATATATTCTTCAAACAGTAAGGATCAATTTGTGCAATGGATTTTCAAGCTGAAAGAAAGCAAAATTCCTGAAACCATTTAATCAACAATTTGATATAACTGTTGGGAGATAGTATGATTATTTTGGATTAATGATTTAAAACAGGCCAAATGACTCACATAGAAATATGTTTACAGATCAGAAGGTGATAATTTACCTATATGCTGGCCAAAAGCAAACTAGATAACCTAATCCCACTTGCCAGCACTTGGTCTGGATCAAACGTATATCCAAATATTCTTTAAGTGTGATAAGGGTTTCAATGTCTACGAAACTTTCAAGCAATGGGTTCCACATACCACCCTCTGGGTGGAAAGATTTATCCTTGAACCACCTCTTGTTCTCTGCCAGTTACTTTAAATCAATGCCTCCTGATTATTAACTTCTCTCCTGGGGAAAATAGGTCCTTCTTTTATGGTCCAGGTCTGCCCTCATAATTTTGAGCACATCAATTAAATTTTGCATCAGTCTCCTCTTCTACAAAGAACATCTGATCTGTTTTGTCATTCTATGTTTAATTTAATTTTCTGTCAATACTTGCCCACTTTGTGTGACTCCAGATTTTCAGGCTATGTTGTATTCATGTTGATATGGTTGAGATTGTTTTCTCTGTACCTTGTTTGCACAGTATCATTCTTGGATATTTTCAATGTTTAGCAGTGAACTTCGTGGCTGCATAATTGGGCATGTCTCAGATGACTGAAATTACACAGCCACAATTAAAAGTATTTTCATTCATTTTTCGCAAGTGCATAAACGAATGCCAGTAAACAGATGGTAGAACAGCAGAGATAAAGACAATTGAATGTCTCTCATGAGGAACTGGAAATTGTAGTCTCTATATATGTATATCATTTCACACACCAGTGCCACTTCTTAGATGAAGGTTTAACACATAGCACTGTGTTACTGTGCTGCACCTGATTGCCACTCATATATGGCTGGTACAATCCAGTTAGACACCACGGTGGCCAGTTTGCACAGAATCTGGTTTAAATGTTGAATGTGTGATTCATTTGCAGTGATTTTGCAGCAGCTGCATGCTAAATGATCTTGCCTGGAATGAAATGAACAGATGCATTCCACAATACTTAATATAGGCTGTGAAACAAAATGGAAACAATACATGTGCAAATTTGATTTCAGTAGAAAGCAGAAATGCTGCAAATCAAATCATGTATTTGCAGAAGCTTAGGAATCAAACAAATCTACATTACATGAGATAAAAGTGTATAGATTAACAAATAGTGGCTGTCCTCCTTGGTTTTCCCATTGTTTTGCACTCCTTTTGAAAAATGTATAGACATAACTAGTGAACAATGATCACAGAAGAAAACTGTTAAACATTCACCTCACAATCTCCCATCTCAGGATAAAAGACTGTGTGGGAGTTAGGTAATCACAAGAGACACACCATTAGGCAGAATAGCACAACAGAAAAAAATACATATGCTATTATGTGAAATGTGAGAAAGCTGGATGGTCTGCATCTGGTTTCTGGCAATTGTAATTTTAAAGAGAAAATCTTGGCAAATTAACTCGTAAATGCGACACCTCTAAAGCAGAGATGAATTTAAAACGTCTCCAGCATTTCAGATTGACTTTGTAGGCTAGATGCTGCTACAAACTATAAGGGGTTACGGGGCCTTGACCAGGGAACACAAGAGTTTCAGCACCGCCCAGAATCAACACTCAGCAAAAATATAAACCATAATTGTAATTTAACAAATTTCCACAAAATGCTTCTTAAGTTTTGCTTTCTCACCTCCAGTTGTTATGATCTAAGTGGCTGCTTCTGGTTAATCTCCAAAAGCACAGGTGTCAATTATGAAAATGACAGAAAAGTCTTAGGTGATTCAGTTGAAAAGGTAAGCTTATAAAAGTATTTAGAGCTGTTAAGAGTATAGATTAACTTAAATCAAATGTTATCTTGAACTAATTTAAGAAACTATTGGACATTACGGGGTGGGGTGGGGTATGGCGGTGTGCCATAATCTCACTGGAGGTCTCTCTGGCTCAATAAACTTGCTCAATCATAATTAGTTTTATCAGGAATTTCTTCAAAGCTACTTCAGTCTGCCACCATGGCTTCAGAAAATGTGCAGTGGAAACTTCCTTTACCTTTGGGTGGTGTTTCCACCACTCTTAAAAGAATGTCAATGGAAAGTGATCTCAGCTCAGTGGAAATAGCTGCAATGAAGTGAACTTCAATATCATTTACAGAATTACAGAACACTATTATACCATAATTTCTGTCAATAATCTATCAAAATTCTGGACTATTGCCCTATTCTTGGACAATTAATACATGCGGATAATTGAAGGTGATAAATTAATTTGTGTATTTATATTTCTTATCTCAACAAATGAATTCCATTAATTTCTTTGGTTAGTGCTTTTATATCCCTACTTGTGAAGTAATTGTTTTAAACCCATTTTGTCATGAAAATAAGACGTTGGCCATAAAAATTGAAAAAGCAAAGGTCCATTACCATGGGTTTATGTGTGTATATGCAAATATTTTACACACAATACTTGGATCTTTGTGACTTCTCTAACTGAGATATTTTGTGTAGATTTACCATATGTCAATGCGTCCTTAAAATTTGATACTAGTGAAAGCTTTCATGGATGAATAAAATCAATTGGCAAATTGCCTTCAGCACTAATTCATTTCAAGTAGTACTCATTAGAGTAGCACTTTCCTATTCATAAGCACAATGGCTTGCACCTGAGTCTGGAACATCATCTCAATGTGGAGAAGGAATTGATTTGCATGTTGAACAGACACACACTTAGCAAACAAAAATTACTTAAATACACTAGCCAGCTGTGCCTTTCATACATTGAGACTCAGATCATTGAGTGTTAGATGCTGTGACTGCTTCAATGATCAGAATTCCTGAACCTTTTTCCCCAGTGTGTGTAAAGCATTGCAGGCCTGACTAAATCCACATCACGAAAGGAAATATTCTAGCTGTAGTTGATATGATGCTCACTGAGATTTTACATTTCTTTTTGCTGTTTCCTTTTCAAATTTTCCATTTTTTGTCATTTATATAGACAACTAGATCCAACACCTGTGTTTGAATCTGTGTTCATCAAAGTTTTGAATTTAATAACTCATACGGCTGAGCTCTATTTCAAAGATACTATGTATGCCCAAATAGATGGTGTTGCCATGGGATCCCCTCGAAACCCAGCTCTTGCTAGGACCTTTGTTGGTTACCATGAGATAAAAAATAAAAATAATATAAAAAGACTACTAACTTCCTTCCTCTTGCATACTTCTGATATGGGGGTGGGGGGCTGGCATGTTTCAATAAGTATCAAATAATTTCTTTGCACGGCTTAGTAAAATTCATCTTGCACTCGAATTTACCATGGTAATGGAGCAATCAAATTAGGTCCTCTTCTTTGACGTATAAGTTCAGATTCTGCAAATGGGTTCTTCATTAGTATTTAGTGAAAACTATACTCACTGGGAAATATACATGTTGGGACTCCTACACTTCCACAAGATCTACCTATTTCCAACCTCATGAATCCGTTTACCCATCTACTCACCATGTAAACATAATGCTGAGTAAGGGCCTATCAAAACTATTCTGTGTAATAATGGATACCCTGATCAAATCATCAGTCATTGTATATTGTGAAAACCCATGAAGGGGGTTACATCCAACACTTTTGGCCCAGAACATTGGCCAGTCCATCTCGGATGACCCTGGAAGGGGGGGTGGGGTGTCTTAAAAAATGAACAACAGATTAAGCTAAGGTGTTTCAAGCTGCTATTATGCAATAAGCAGTTGGTGCTTTTCTCCACTAACATAATGGTGCCAACAAGCCAAAAAAAATTTTGCCTGCCACACAAATGAGCAAACAATGAGCACCCTTCTCTCATACCGTACAAAATGGGTCTCTTTGGTTCAAGTTCATTTTTTGTGTCCTAGTGCTGACAATTGCAAGATGATAAGTTTTAACTTCCAGCCTCCTTTCAGCAATTTGAAAGAGGTATCCAAAATGGCCTACTCAGAAATTGAATCAGAACCAACACCTAAGGTGTATTACTTGAAATACACACCACGATTGAGGAAATGAATATCACTTCAGCTGCGCACTGATGAGTCCTGACGAAGGGTTTCAGCCCGAAACGTTGACTTTCCTGCTCCTCAGATGCTGTCTGACCTATTGTGCTTTTCCAGCTTCAGATCTATCGACTTCACGAGCTGATGAGAAATGGGCAGTGGTCCATCAAGTGGTAGTCCCATCTCAGTATTTCAAAGTTTTACAAGTAGCTTATGAAATTCCAGAAGCAGTTTACTTATGTATGAGGAAAACACAGGCTAAACTATTAAAACATCTTACTGGCTAGGATTACATGAAGATGTGGCCGAATTTTGCCAGACATGCCACACATGTCAAGTAATGGGAAACTCCAAACCATCAAATAAACCTCTGTCTTTAATTTCAACACCAGTTTTTGAAGAACTGTATAGCAGTGTCCTAAAAGACTATATAGGACCCCTAACTAAATCAACAAATGGGAATCAGTATCTTTTAATGATGATGGATTTTACCCACAAGATTTCCTGAAATAGCCTCTATAGGGAAAATTACCGCAAAAATGATAGTGGAAAAGACAGTTAAACTTTTTACAAGATAATGATTACCCTTAAGAAATCTGTTCAAAGTTTATGTCACAAATATTCAAAGAAATACTGGGAATAATCTTATTGGGGCCTGAACAAGTGGGCATGAACAATGAGAAATCTGAGAAGATCACAGAAGAGGTCCAGTGAGACCTATTATGAACAAGCATAGAAAATGCTGGAGAAATTCAGCAGGTCTGGCAGCATCTGTAGAGAGGATTAACATAAGGTTACAGCATTTTCAGTGATAGTAAGAATTGCCAATGCTGGAGTCAGAGATAACACAGTGTGGAGCTGGAGGAACACAGCAGGCCAGGCAGCATCAGAGGAGCAGGAAAGCTGATGGTTCAAGTCGGGACCCTTCTTCAGAAATAGGGGAAGGGCAAGGGAGCTCAGAAATAAATAGAGAGTGGAGGGGTGGGGCTGGGAAGGTAGGTGAGATGGTGATGGACCAGACAAACCCCTTCAAAATATATTAAGAAGATAGCCTAGACCCTATCTTTTTCTAATTTTAAAGTTAAATGTAAGGCATTGCATTCTAGATGCAATTCAATTGGTCAAAGTACTCAACTTTAAGCAAAACACACTTTATTTTAACTGTAAGTGTAAAAATTCAGACAAAATAAAAATAAAAGAATTGGCTTAGCGGTAACTCTATCAAAATGCTTAACATAATAACATATATTTACTACTACTAATTACTGTTCCAATTTAGTAACATCCCATATATACACCCTTGGCAAAGGCAAATTCAGTAAAATAGATTGTCTCATATGCAATTCTAGCAGCAGGAAGAGAACCCCAGCTTACAACTACAACAGAGAGAGTAATAAGAGATTCCACATCCAGCTTCAAGATCCCAGTGAATGCAAAAAACTAAAACTAAAAATCCTAGTGTTGTGAGAGCTTGACCCCACCCTTTCAGGCTGCTTCTATTGTTTAATTTTTTTAAAAAACTAAGATCTCAAAAGACGTTTACTTTATTGGCTTGAAGCAGGCTGCTCAACACTTGTGTCTCAACCTTCTGTATCAAATAAACCAGGATAAAATATACCTTTTAAAGTAATAGTATCATCACATTTTCCCCATTAAAAAAAGCTATCAATATACAACAATGGCTTCATTCTTAAAAACCTTTTGTCTTACATTATCAGTACAATACATTACACGTACATTACATCTAATCATGGAAACATTCACTACTACAGTCCATTTCAGTCCATTCTTTAATCCTGCCATTGAACGCCTCCATCTTCCTCCACTGGACACTGTGTCGGCCATTATGCTCTCTCATTCTGCCAAGTGTATAATTTTAAAATTGAATGGCTACAATAATGAGCTCCATCTAAACAGTCTGGAATTTTTATCATTAATTTTTTCCGAAAACTTTAAGAAGTTATGACCAGTGTATACAATTGTCTCAGACACATTACTGGCCATATAAAAGTTGAAATGCCAACACCAAACTCAACGTTTCCCTCTCAATTGCTGATGATTATTCAATTTTCTCAAAAAATACTGAATAGATCTTTCTATCTTCTCATTGTTGTCTTACACAAGTACAACACTGACACTGACATCACTCGCATCAATAACCACCTTGAATGGCTTTGCGTAATTAGGTGTGGCTAACACTGGGGCAGTGGTTGAAACAGCTTTCAGCCTGTCAAATGCCTTCTGACATTCCTCCATCCACTGAAATTTTCTACATTTCTTCAACAAGTCAGTCAATGGAGCAATCACACTGCTAAAATTCGGCATGAACTTCCACTTGGTACCAGGAATTGTAGCACTACCCTCTTCATCAACGGTATGGGAAACTCACCAATAACATTTGTTTTCACATTCCGTGGGACCATTTGTCCATGTCCAATGACATGGCCCAGGATGTGGAGGTGGTTGGAAGTTTGGAAAGTTTGGCAGACACTGAGGAAATCTTTAATTATCTCGGGGCAGTGATTTGAAATGGATACTGGAATTTGCATCTTAATCATTCGAAACTTGTGACTACTTTCTAACAGAGTTCTCCATATCCTGCTTTTACGATTTCTAGAATGCAGGAGTGTATTAATGATTCAAGATTTAACAGGAGGCAGTCAGTCAGTCATTTTAGGTTTGTTCACCCCACTCATACCAGTTGTATGATCCTTTGATCTCTCTGCCCTTCATCTCTCTGCCTATAAACTCTGTGTCTGTGTGCTCTCTTCTCACTGCACCTGATGAAAGGGCTACACTCCAAAAGCTTGTGATTTCAAGTAAACCTGCTGGACTAAAACCTGGTGTTGTGTAATTTTTGACATGACCCAGGAACATCACTTGGGCTATTGTAAATTCACTCTTAGCCAGGTTTATCACCAATCCCACCTCCCGAAGTCAATAGAACAACTCCAACAGATGCTCCAAATGTTCCTTCCATGTGTGACTAAAAATCACCAGATTATTGATATATACAACACAATTGGGTAATCCTGAAATGACATTATTGGTTTGTCTTTGAAATGGGGCTGGCACATTTTCATTCCAAATGGCATAACTTTAAACTGGTATAGTCCATTTGGTGTCACAAAAGCCAAAATTTCCTCCACTCTTTCAGATAAAGGTACCTGTGAGCATCCCCTAAATAAGTCCAACTTAGAACTATAAGTTCCTTGTCCCACCTTCTCAATAGAGACTTCCAAACATGGAATATGATATGAATCAGATTTTGTAATTGCATTGATTTTGTGATAGTCCACACATAATTGTTGGGTACCATTTGGTTTTGGCACCATTACTATAGTGAACTCCATTCGCTGCAAGTCACTTCAATTATGTTGTCTTTGAGAATGCATTCAATCTCTTTTCGAACCTGTGCCAACTTTAGAAGGTTAAGTGTACAAAGATGTTGCTTAATTTGAACAGCATTTCCTATATTACATCATACATAATAAGATTACTACTTCCCAACTTATTCCCACATTTCTCCCCGTGTGATTGGAATAACTTTCAGGACATGTTGATTTTCCTGAAGAAGGTCACCCAATAATTTATCCCAATTTTTGAGAAGTTCCTCATTATCCAATCTGAGGAATGTCCAATTCAGAGTCATCTGAACTTGGTTGTTCACTGTGTTGTAACCAGTAACATATTCTCCTTTTGCTTCCCTTCACTATCAAAATGCCTTTGGAGCATATTCACTTGACACACTCTGAGAGATTTCCTTCTATCTGCTATTCTTATCAAATAATTCACCTCATTCATTATCCTTTTGATTTGATAAGGCCCACTAAACCTTGCTTTTAGATGTTCACCTTTCACTGCAAGTGACACTAACACTTAGCACATGCTGTGCTACTATTAAGTGCAGTCTAACCAACTCACCCACTCTATTTATTCTTTCCCTAAAATTTGACACATAGTCCAAATGTGTGGTCTCCGAGCTCTGACTCATCAATTTCTCCGTAATTAATTTCAGTGGTCCTCTCACCTCATGCCCAAAAACTAATTCAAATGGACTGAATTTAGTTGATTCATTAGGTGCATCCTTAATGCAAAAAGTACAAATGGAATTTCTTTATCCCAATCCTCTGGATAGTCCTGACTATAAGCCCTCAACATGATCTTTAAAGTTTGATACCACCGTTCTAACGCTCACTGTAATTCTGGATAATATGCAGTGGATTTGAATTGTTTTATTCCGAAGATATCCATGACTTCCTTGAATAATTTTGATGTAAAATTTGCTTCTCAAATCATTTTATGTCTGTGGGTAGTCTGTACGTAGGAATAAATTTGAATAACTTTTGTATAATCCTCTTAGCCGTGATACTGCAAAATGGGATGACCTCTGGATACCTAGTAGATGCATTCGTTATAGTCAACAAATACTGATTCCCACTTTTTGTTTTAGGTAGGGGTCCTATGCAATCAATTAAAACTCATGTAAAATGCTCCTCAAATGTGGAAATGGGCATTAAGGGTACTGGTTTTAAAACTGCCTGAGGTTTTCCAATTACCAGACACATATGACATGTCCAGCAATATCAACCACATCCTTATGCTGTCCAGGCCAACAAAAATGTTTTTTTTTGTATTTTGGCTTGAGTTTTCCTTACTCCCAAATGACCTCCTAATGGTAATTCATGTGCTACCCGAAACACCTCCTTTCTATAACCCACTGGTAGTGCAACTTGAACTTCTGCCCATTTCTCATCCACTTGAATATGTGATGGTCTCCATTTCTTCATCAAGACTTCACTTTTAAGACAGTAACATTCTGAGATACACTCAGATTCTTCTTCTGTGTATAATGTTTGATAAAACTGCTTTAGTTTCCATCTTTCTGTTGTAATTCAGCTAATTTCTCTGAACTAAAAATATCTACTTTGTCTTCCACCTATCCTTGTTTTTTCTCAACCATTTGATCAAACATGTCTCTGATAATTTAACTTCAACTTCCTTATCTTTACTATTTGATTTCTCCTCCTGTTTCCACACGTAGCTTTGTGTGGTAACAAGGTCACAGTCAGGAAAAATCCTGGGATATACTTCCTGTAACACTTCAGTTGCCTGATTTTCCACTGGCTTTTCAACCACAGTAGACATCACTCCCACCTGTGATCCAGCTATATCATTACCAAGTATAAACTGTGTTTCTGGAACTTAGAATTTCTCTCATACTCCACAACCACTTCACCACTCTTCACCAGGCACTTTAAATTTAATTTATATAATGGAACACTGCTCTTCTCACCATGAATTCCACATATTACTACTTTTTTTCTGGCAATGCTCCTTCTGAATTACATATCTCCTCATCTCTCACCAAAGATTGACTTGCTCCCAAATCTCCTAAAGTCTTAGTTTCTTCACCTACTCCTCCTGGCATACTTGAATAAACCTTACCCATGCAAGGTAATTATTTTAAGAGATCTGGCACTTTCTTCTCAACTAACCCTTGATCAGGTTGTATATTCTTTTGCAGCTTTTTAGCTTCCACTGTGCTTTCCTCTACCATTTCAACAAACTCACTGGTTTTTCCTGTTTTTCCACATCTGTCTTCCCAGTGCTTTATCTAAACAACCAGCACTGCGATTTCATGTGACCTAGTTTATGTCGGTGAAAACAACTGAGCCTTTTTACTTCTCTTTTCCCCCAATCGGTTTTCTTTTTGAACAAATGAATGAACAAATGAGAAAGTACAGCATAGGAACAGGCCCTTCGATCCTCGAAGCCTGTGCCAACCATCATGCCCTAATTAATCAAAAAATAAACCCTGCCATTTTTTGATCTGTATCCCTCTATTCCTTCCCTATTCATGTACCCATCTAGGTGCCTCTTAAATGTCTTTAATGTGCCTGCTTCCACCACCTCTTCCTGTAGTGCATTCCAGGCTGCTACCACTCTCTGCGTGAAAAGCTTCCCTCGCACATCTCCCTTAAACCTTCCCCCTCTGACCTTGAACCTGTGACCCCTTGTAATTGAAACTTCAACCCTGGAAAAATGCCTCTGACTATCCACGCTATCTATGCCTGTCATAAATTTGTAGACCTCTATCAGGTCTCCTCTCAGCAACCATCTTTCCAGTGAAAACAACCCTTGACTTTTTAACCTTTCCTCATAGTCAATGCCCTGGAGACCAGGCAACATCCTGGTAACCTTCTCTGCACTCTCTCCAAATCTTCCACATCTTTCTGGTAGTGTGGTGACTAAAACTGCATATAATACTCCAAATGCGGCCTAACAAGGGTTTTATATAGCTGCAACATGTTTGCCAACTCTTGTACTCCATGCCACAGGTGATGAAGGCAAGTATGCCATATGCCTTCTTAATCACCTTGGCTACCTGTGTTGCCACTTTCAGGGAACTGTGGACCTGCACGCCCAGATCCATCTGAATGTTAGTGTTCCTAAGGGTTCCGCCATTTACAATATAATTCACATCTAAATTTGATCCTCCAAAATGCATCACCTCGCATTTGTCTGGATTAATCTCCATCTGCCATTTCTGTGCTCAAGTCGCCAATCTATCTATATCCTGTTGTATACTTTCATAATCGTTGGCACTATCAGCAACTCCACCAATCTTTATGTCATCAGCAAACTTGCTTATCAGACCACCCACCCACCCACCCACCCCTGTGGTAAACTATGTTTACTAACATCAATGAGATCTCCTTTTCCCTGATCACCTGGGGATTTATCTTTTCCCCAATTTCTGTCCCTCATAGCTTGAAATTGACGTCGGAAGCCAAATTTTGATTTATGAACCAACTCACAATCAGAGACATATACAGCATGCAAACAGACTCTTCGGTCCAACGAGTCCATGCCGAACATAATCCCAAACTAAACAAGTCCACCTGCCTGCTCCTGGCCCATATCCCTCCAAACCTTTCCTAGTCAAGTACTTATCCAAATGTCTTTTAAATGTTGTAATTGTGCCCACATCCTCCACTTCCTCAGGAAGTTCATTCCACATGCAAACCATCTTCTGTGTAAAAAATTTGCCCCTCATGTCTTTTTTAAATCTCTCTCCTCTCACATTAAAAATGTGTCCCCTAGTCTTGAAATCCTCCATCCTAGGGAAAATACACCTACCATTAACCCTATCAATACCCCTCATGGTTTTATAAACTTCTAAGGTCACTTCTCAACCACCTACATTCCAGTGAAAAAAGTCCCAGTCATTCCTTATAACTCAAACCTTCCATACCCGGCAACATCCTGGTAAATCTCTTCTGAACCCTCTCCAGCTTATTAATATCCTTCCTTTAACTGGACAACCAGAACTGGATACAATACTCCACACCAATGTTCTATATAACCTCAACATGACCTGCCAACTCTGATACACAAAGGACTGAGCATTGAAGTTAAGCGTGCTAAATGCCTTTTTAACCATCCTGTCTGTGTGACGAAAACTTCAAACATTATGTACCTTAACCCCGAGGTCCCTCTGTTCTGCAACACTACATAAAGCCCTACCATTAATTGTCTATGCTTACCCCTTGTTTGTCGTACAAAAGTGCAATACCTCGCATTTATCCAGATTGAATTTCATCTGCCATTTTTCATTCCAGTGACCCATTTGATCAAGATCCCTTTGCAAACTTAGGAAACCTTCTTCAATGTCTACTATGCCACTATTTTTGGTGTCATCCGCAAATTTATCAACCATGACTTGTTTATTCTCATCCAAAGCATTTATATAAATGACAAACAAAAGAGGACCCAGAACCAGTCCCTGTGGAACACTGCTGGTGACAAGCCTCCAGTCCAAAAAACAACTCTCCATCACTACTGTGTCTCCTGCCATCAAGTCAACTGTGTATCCTATTGGCAAGCTCACCCTGAATCCCATGTGATCTAACTTTATTACTTAGTTTACCATGCAGAACCTTGTTAAAGGCTTTACTAAAATTCAAGTAAACCATGTCTACTGCTCTGCCCTCAATCTTTTTGGTAAATTTCTCAAAAAACTCAATCAAGTTTGTGAGACACGATTTTCCTTGCACAAAACCATGCTGACTATCCCTAATCAATTTTTCTCTCCCTAAATGTCTATCCATTTTAAAATCACCTCCAACAATTTATTCACAACTTAAATCAGACTCACAGGTCTACAGTTCGCAGGTTTGACCTTACAATCCTTCTTAAACAAAGGTACAACATTAGCCACCCTCCAGTCAACTGGCACCTCACCTGTAATTACAGATGATGCAAATATTTCCGTAATTTCGCAATTTCCTCCCTTACTTCCCACAATGTTCTGGGATACATTAGATCAGATCCCAGAGATTTATCCACCTTCTTATTCTCTAAGGCCTCCAGAATGTCCTCTTCTGTAATGTGAACTGTTTTTAAAATATCAAAATTTATTTCCTTGCATTCTCTAGTCTCCATTTCTTTCTCCACAGTAAAAACTGATGCAAAACATCCATTTAGTATCTCTCCCAAGTCCTGAAGTTCAACGTAAATAATGACCTCCTTGATCTTTAAGGGACCCTACACTCTCTCTAGTTACCCTGTTACTCTTAATGTACTTGTAGGATCTTTTTGGATTATCCTTAACCTTATCTGCCAGAGCTATCTCATATCCCCTCTTTGCCTTCCTGATTTCTTTCTTAAGAATACCCCCTAATATTGATTAAAAGATTCAATTGAACCAAGCTGTCGATATCTAAAATAAGATTCTCTTTTATTCCTGACTAGAACCTCAATATCTTTATTCATCCATTGTTACTTAATCTTACCAGCCTTATCCTTCACTCCAACAGGAACATAATGCCAGGAACAAATTCTCGTCATCACACTCTTGAAAGCCTCCCACTTGTCAGATATCTTTATACCTGCAAACAGTCAACACCAATCAACTTTTGAAAGTCTTGTCTCATACCATTAAAATTTGCCCTACTCCAATTAAAATCTTTAATTTTTATCAAAGGCTCATCCTTTTCCATAACCATTTTGAAACTAATAGAATTATGATTGCTACACCCAAAGTGTTCCCCTACTTTTACTTCAGTCACCTGCCCTGTCTTATTGCCCAAAAGAAGGTCAAGTTTTGCTCCTTTTCTAATAGGAGCATCCAAATATTGATAAAGAAAATTTTGTTGAACATTTTTTACAAATTCTTTTCACCATCCATACCATTAACACTATGGTAGCCCCAGTCAATGTTTGAAAAATTCAACCATTTCCATTGCTAATCTTGCAGTCTTAGCTTTCTGCTCTCCTATATATGGTCCTCATTACTTCAGGAAATGAATTTTTGACCTCCACCAAAATAATCCTCTAAGAGCATCATATATTTGATCTATTTTCAATGTTTTTATCCACCTATCAAAGTTACTTTTTTTGATCCTTTCAAACTCTATGTATGTCTGACAAGGTTCCCTCCTGACATTTCTAAAACCTTGTTTGTAGGCTTCTGGTGCTAGTTCATGTGCACTTAAAATGGCATTTTTCACCTCATTATACCACCCCAGATACCTTCTCTGATATTGGTGCAAATATCTCACTAGTTCTACCTGCTTCAAGCTGCTTCATTTGCAATTAAATTTTTGCCATTTCCATAGATTCCAATGGTATTTCTGGCAATTGTAAATGTCGAGTTATCGCTGCAATTACTTCCCCTTTTCGCACGGACAAAGGCAACCATAACTCCAGCTTGTCGACCACTTCCAAAAGCTTTGCCTTGCTCACTTTCTGTAAAATTCCCAATGACTGCTTCCAACCCAGGAGACTCTTATCGACTGAAAGAGCCCTTACTAAGAAGGCACACCGTATTTAAACCAACTGAATTCAACACCTGAAAATCGAGCAACAACACTCACCACTCTCTGCCATTGAGTCCAATATTCCTAAACACAACCTGGAATAAGAGATTTTGATCCCAACAAGAGACCCCAGTTTAGTCATAAAGTCATACAGATGTACAGCACAGAAAGATTTTTCGGTCCAAATTGTCCATGCTGACCAGATATCCTAAATTAATCTAGTCCCATTTGCTGGCATTTGGCCCATATCCCTCTAAGCCCTTCCTGTACATGTCCCCATCCTGTTCCCTTTTACATGTTGCAATTGTACCGGCCTTAACTACTTCCTCTGGAGCTCATTCCAAACAACACCACCCTACGCATGAAAAAGTTGCCCCTTAGGTCCCTTTTAAATCTTTTCCCTCTCACCTTAAACCTATGCCCTCAAGTTTTGGACTCCCCTACCATGGGGAAAAGACCTGGGTTATTCACCTTATCCATGCCCCTTATGATTTTATAAGGTCACCTTTAGGTCACCTCTACAAAGGTGACCACTCAGCTTCTGGAAACTCTAGGGAAAATAGCTCAAGCCTATTCAGCCTCTCCCTATGGCTCAAACCCTCTGAGCTGAGCAACGCCCTCAAAATATATTACGAAGATAGCTTAGACACTATATTTTTCTCATTTTAGATTTACGTGTAAGACTTTGCATTCTAGATGCAATTCAATTGGTCAAACTGCTCAATTTTAAGCAAAATACACTTTATTTTTACACTACAATTAAAATATAGACAAAATAAAAGAATTGGTTTAACTGTAACTATCAAAATGTTTAACAAAATAATGTATATTCACTACTACGAATTAACTGTTCCAGTACAGTGACATCCCATAAACACACCCTTGGCAAAGGCAAATTCAGTAAAATAGACTGTGTCAAATGCAATTCTAGCAGCATGAACAGAACCCCAGCTTTTAGCTATAACAGAGAGAGAGAAATAAGAGCTTCCACATCCAGCTTCAAGACCCCAACAATTGCAGAAAGCTAAACCTAAAAATCCTGGTTCTGTGGGAACTTGACCCTACCCATTCAATCTGCTGCTATTATTCCAACTTTAAAAAAAACCTGAGGCCTCACAAGCTGTTTACTTCATTATCTTTGAGCATACCTCTTGACACCTCTGTCTCAATCTTTCTTCATTAAAACAAAAGGAAAAATGCATCTCTTAAAGTCATAGTATCATCACAATATCTTGCTCCAAGATTGAAGGACTGTATTGAACAAATTGGACACACATGATTCATCATCAAAATCAAATTATTAAAAGTTCCATTGACTGACTGAGCCAAAAAAATATTAGCTTTTGTGACACTGGACAGACTTTATCGATGCAAAATTATACTGTTTGGATTGAAAAATGTACCAGCAACATTACAATAATTAAGAATAAAATCTCTGAATGGTTATTTAACTGTTGTGTGCCTGGTACTGTTTCTGGCATGCCCTTCTGCACCTTCACAAAACCACAGTTGATCCCCTGGCTTGGATAATGGTATAGTAGTGATACATCAGGCCATGAGGTTGATGATTGTCTTGGAGTATAATTTGGCTGCTGCTGATGGCCCACAGTGCTTCATAGATTCCCAGTCTTGAGTTGCAAAATTTTTTCAAAATCTATCTCATTCAGCACAGTGAAACTGCCACGCAACATGATGCATGGTACTCTCAACATGAAGATGGGACTTCATCTCTGCAAAGATCTTTGGTGATACTCTTACCAATACCGTCTTGCATTGGATGTGCAGCAGGCAGAGTAATGTGGATGAGATCAAGTACAATCTTCTCTCTTGTTGGTTCTTTCAACATCTACCAAGGACCAGGTTAACAGCTAGGTCCTTTAGCACTCAACTAGTAATGATGATGATCATTGAAGTCCCCCCATTCAGGGGGCATTTTGCACACTTACTGCTTCTTCCATCTGGCTTTAAACATAGAGAAGGGGTAGGGGTGGGAGTTGGAGGTGGGGAGAGGTGAGAGATACGAGGTAATCTGCAGGAGGTTTCCTTTCCTATGTTTGACGTAATGCCACGAAACTTCATACGGTTGGAGTCAAGGTCGCAGACTCCTGGAGTAACTCCCTCCCAACTGTATACCACTGTGCTGCCATCTCTGCTCAGTTTGTTCTGCAGTGGAATTGGACACGTACAGGGTGGTGATGAATAAAACGTTTCCTGTAAACATGACTATGTCAGGTTGTTGCTTGTCTAATCTTGGTAAGGAGTACTTTGCAATACAAACAGAGCTGTGTTTGCCATTGTCATTTTTGGTGCCTTAGTCCAGTTTTATTCCTTTTTTTTTAAGCAGTTATTGTAACTGAGTAACTTCCTATGCTATTTCTGAGGGCAGTTAAGATTTAGCCACATTGCTGTGGTTCTGAAGCCAGACCAGGTAAGCACAGCAACTGACAATGGTCATCTTTTAATTCCAGAATTTTATTGAATTCAAATTTCACTATCTGCTGAGGCAGGATTCAAATCGAAGTCTGGATTACTAGTCTAGCAATGTTACCACTACTCATTCACCTCTCCCTGCTCTCAAGTGCTTCATGTTTTGGAGAGCTATTTATACAAATTTCACATTCACTTTATACATACACTTTCAAAGCAGCAGCAATGGCCATTTCCAAGAGCAAGCTAAATATCTCACTTCTGGCCCAATACAGTAATAATAGCACAAACCAAAAGTGGGGCAATAGGACACCCTTGTGTTTCAAATTGGTTATTACATATTCCACGTGTACTTCTCCAATTTTTTTCAGCTGAAATGAGAGAAAAATATAAATCATACAGACCTTTTTTTTGTCTTTGACATTCCCTTCTTTTCAGCCAACTAACTGCAAAAATTGGCCTCCTGTGCTTCAGGCCTGCTTCTTGCACTTTTTTCGCCCCTTTAAATATGGCTGATGTCTTTGTGACATTCTCTTCTTTTATCATCTTTTTATTTACAGAAAACCTCCGTCTTTCCTCAATCAGGGTTTGTCAGCAGTGTCTATTCCAACTAACTACATTCACCTGGTTAGTGTATAATGTCAGCAGTTAAAAAACAACTCACCATAACACAGTTGTTTTGTTACAATTTTTGAGACAAAATATAAAATTGCTTAATATCCTCAATCATTGTAGAAAACATTAAGGTGAATTCATTAATTATAATAGGATGGGAGAAGAGTCAATTGAGCATAGCCTCCAGCCTAAATCTGTTTGACTGAATGGCTTGTTTTGCGCTGTACATTCTATATAACAGATCAATTCCTTTTCTTGTCTCAGTCATTGGACCATGTGTTTCAAACCTGCACAAATTAACTTTGGTTTAAAACAAATTCCAAAATCCTTTCTATGAAATAAAAGATTTTTTTAAATGACAAATAGAAATCAAGAGTTCCATGAACCTGGATCTACCAATTTGTTTCTTAACATTACCATTGCAAGGACCCAGCTATAATCAAGGCACAGATCTTATTTTTAACAATTCTAACAAGAAGAAGGGTCACTGGACCTGAAACATTAACTCTTTCTTTCTTCACAGATGCTGCCAGACCTGCTGAGCTTTTCCAACAACTTTGTTTTTGATCCTAAAACGTACAATTTTAGTTTCAGAGCCAACATTCTGCACAAGGGAACTAATTCTATATTTTATACTGTAGTGACAGTACTCTGAGAACTAATAACTTCCCAAGAACATTTTCAAAATGCCAAAATACATGTAAGGAGACAAAATCAAAAAATGTTTTCCTTTCTCATTATCTTTAGTAATGTTTCACAATGCAATACTATTTGATGATTTTTATAAAATTGCAATACCCTGATTTCTTCATTAGCTTTAGTGCTTACACTGTTATGATGCCATAATTGTAATAAAAATTGAGAAATTTCAAATTTACCCATTCCACCACTTATGCATCATTAATGAGCTACAGTAAGTTTCTTCTATCTTTTACGTTGTTTGCCCAGGTCAAGCACAGTGGGCAGAGGGCTACAATGCATATGGAGGCATTTTTCACTCTACACCACTCTAGGAATGTTAAACCAATAGAAAACAGATTAAATTGCTCTCTTGACAACTAATTCAGGGAAGTGAAGACTTAGTGACAGTTTTAGAATCTCAAATCTCTGATTATTGTTTCCTGGCTTCATGACAGGGATGATTTTAAAAATTTAAGAACTACAAACAAGATCATATATGACTAAGATTCTCATTAGCTGGCTGATCCGATTAGTCTTCACCCTTGTACTGTAAGCAATTGTATAAATAAACCACTTGGTTATGAAGTAACAGAAGAGCTTGGATAAAAAAGTCTATCCCACCAGGTATGTACCTCTTTCCATATTGAGTAAGGTTTGGGAACACACTTTTCTTGGTTTTTTTTTGCTACTCTTGAATGTAATTCCCTCAAATTTGGGTGTTAATGAGTATTAATAGCATACTATTGAAAGCAAAAGAAGTTATCAACCAGGAAGATCAGGAAATTGACACACCTGAAAGCTTTAACCCACCATCAGGGAACAGATTTTTTGCCTCTCACCTAATTAGGTTCCCCCACCCTTCTAGGGGATCAGGACGTTTCTGCCCTCAGATGGTGATTCCTCTGACTGGTCTAAAGCCACATTGTGTCTCTGGGAGAATTTCCACATTCACTGGAAGCAAACAATTCAGGAGAATGACTGTCAGTATGTTCCCTGCTTCAGACAATAGTGAATCAAGTTCCAATAGTTTCCTTGGCATGATTTATCACCTGCCAGTAGGTCTGGCAGCATCTGTGAAGAAAAAAAAGAGTTAATGTTTCAGGTCCGGTGACCCTTCCTCTTGTTAGAATTAGGTGCCAGTTCTTTTTCCTTCAAAATCCATACAATGAGTGCATGGAGTCTTGATGTAAACAAAAGCCACCAACATTGAGGACCTCAGCTGGAATACCACTTGTGGGACAAGTTTTGTTATTTTTGATCTGTTTGATTGCTCATAGCAACTCTTTCATTGATGATGGTTCATCGATGAATTCTACAGGGGATAAAGGGATATGGTTTGGAGAATACTGGCTGTTACTGTAGATTTGTATTGAGGAGTTGACGTAAAATTTTCTTTCTAACATTGATGGATAGCATTGTCATCCCTGAAAAGAGAAACACCGTTTGTTTTTTGAGCTAAGGGGATTTTGTTCATTTGGCCTTAGTCCATAGATGGCCTTGGTGTTTCCAAAACAATGGTTAGCATATTGATGGATGCTTTGCGATTTCTCTTTCCAACGTTAGCACTGAGAACAAAATGCAATGCTGAAGAGAAAATATCTGCTGCTTCTAACTTGGTCCTTGACTGTGCTGTTGAACTCTGCAGTCATTATACCACTATGTTGTTTTTGAAGAATTCATTGATCATCATCTTTTAAAGTAAAAATAAATAAAGAATTAAAGCAGAAATGTCCAATTAAAGACACTTACGGGCTTATTTTCAATTTGCCATTCAAACATAAAATTAGGATTAAGATCATTTGTTATTTATAGAACAGCCGGGTTTTCTTTTAATAATGGCAAATAGTCAGAACACCTGTTTTACACCAAGTTGAATACCCATTCTCTACTTGGGAGAAACAGGGCCAGAAGCCTGGAAACAAAACAAAGGATTTTTTTGTTTTAAATGGCAGTGAATCACTGAAGAATAAATTAAAGAATAAATCAAGCAATTGATTAACAAATTGTCAAGATTGGGTGTATTCCTAAGCAGGACAAACAAGTGCAAGAGGACAACTACAATTACTGCTAATATTTTTGTAAATTGATGAAAGAGCTGTTGATAGATCAATTGGAGATGTTGCATTGCAGCATTGAAAGTAACAGTCAGTGGCAGCAATTTGCATCCCATCAGTGCACTTTTCACTTGTCAGTTATGCAGGCAGGCAAAACAAGTCATTGAAACTAACCTTTCATGTCCATAATACAGCATTAAGGATAGAAAAAGATCCTTTCATAGTGAGTTTGTGTACATCAGCAGGTAATTTCTCAGCTGGAATCACTGTCACAGAATGCTCAAAATGTCATAAAATGCTTTGATCTACTTTGATTAAAAGCAAATATCATAAACACCAAACTGAAAGCCTTTTTAAGTATATAAAGGATGATGATGGCTTCTTATTGACAATTTCACTCTGTATCAGTTTCTTGTGAAGGTGACAGGCAGCTAAATTCTATATGAAGTCACAACATTAACTTTGGGCTCTATTTGTAATTTACAACTGTATCTGCTTAAGTTGAAAGCATCTTCCAACATTCAGTTTGCATAGTGTCATTGAAAGATGAAGTAGAGGTAAATGGCTTCTTTCTTGAGTTTGTACACATATATTTTCTTGCTTGCTGAACATCAATACCAATTTTTTGTAATATATGCATGAAAACTGTGAGAGTCTTTCAGAAGTTTTATATGAGAACAACCAAATGAACAGGGGAGAGGGTCAGATTATCAAGCTCTGCCAAGCAGTATGTTTATTTAAATAATGTGTGTGACAAGATATCACAATGGAGATCATTAGATTTTCTTAAAAGTAATGTTTCAGTCGCTAGGAGAATTTGATTCTTTTGCATAAAATGTACAGCTGGTAATGGGTGATTTCTTTGGGAATAAAGAAAGAAAACCTGGCTTTATTGATATGGATTAAATAAGTTTCTGGGGAAGCAGGATTATTAAGCTTCTGAAATACAGCACCTGAAATTTTCATATATTACATCCTTTTCAAGTATACATTCAAACAAATGATGTATCCATCCATACAAAATGGGCATTCAGGTTTGCTAGGGACTAGGGTGTTTTTTTTGAAGGACATTATTTAACACTGAAGAAGAATCTTCGTAAAGTTTCAAATAACTTTATTACTATGTTTTTACTGTACATTTTGATGCTGACTTACATTTCATTAAGAAAGGAAGAAAGGAATATTTTAATACAGTAGGCTCCTTCTCAGATGGCATAAACATTATAGCCAAACTGTCTGTAGCACTTTGATTGTGTTTGATTAATAGCAAATATCTTAAAAAATCTTAAACTGAAACCCTTTGAAGTAAGTAAAGGTTGGGCACGTTCTTTCATTATAATTTCGATCAATATCCATTTCTTGTCGTAAAACAACATTTGCGACAATTGATATGATACAGTTGTGCTTTTTTTTAAATGCAATAATCCATAATATAATTCCTTTGGGAATCCTCCTAACTGCTTATTGAAGAAAAATGGGCAAAACCAATGAATACATGCCAGGCAAGTTAATTTTTAGTACATGTCCAATACTATGAAAAAGATGCATATTATAGTTTATATACACATTGTTATCACAATTGGAATTTGGATTTTTAAATTAAAGGCAAATTAATTTTTGTTTCAGTTCTGTGAAGGTGACTTTTTTTATGAAAGATCAGAAAGTAATTTGGAATGGTGGCTTACAAATATCATGTCCAAGTGAAGGACCTAGCAGGAGACCAGCACTATTAACTGATGGGATTTTTACACTGCCGAGTTTATGAAGGGAAGAGTAAACAGACCAGGGTCACTAATGAAGTTCTGACTTCAGTTCAGAACAATTGGGAATTTAGTCTTGGAGAAGTTCCTCATAGCGGAAGAACAAAATTTTCAGTTTATGAGAACGGTCAACCTGGCAGAAAGAACTGAAAGGTAGCCATCACAACTGAATGGAGGCTCAGGATGGCAGGACTGGAAAGTTTAAAACTGCCTCAGCAATCCAAGAAGGAGAACTGTAACAAGTCATTAAGTAAAAGGTAAAATAGTTGAGACAGGAGTGATATTTCTCTGGGATTGAACATCTGTAAAAGAATATTGCTGGTTAACAGGATGAAACTTTGCTTTGTAATCAATATTAAGACCTTTCTAAACTGTCACATGTTTTCTTTATTGCAATAAACCTATTTTCTTGTGGTACCGAATATTGGCAGTCTCATGCGGATATGTTCAGATACTAGGTACCCCAATGGTAACCAACTGCAAAAATTAAATTAATGACCTATCAACCTAAAGCTCACTTTAAAGTCCGACTTTACTATAGCTGGAATCATAATATCATGCAACTACTGCCACACACATATACTAGAGGAATCTTCAGGCAAGAATGCAGATACTTCCCATTTGTCAGAGCAGCACTGTCTGCAATAACTGTAGTTTACAAGGATGCCCATCATTGAGTTCTGTTTTGCGTTTAAGCAGATCTGCAGTGAAAGACTACCAAAACAAAGCTCTGTTAGTCGCTGGTAAAGTCACAACTGTCTTTAATTTTTATGCTTACCATTCATTTCAGACTTCCCTTAGAGATGTCAACTACATAAGCCAATCAGCTGCTCCTGAATAAATAACCCAAGTAGCCAATTATTTACTTGCTTGAACAAAAGAGTTCAGTCATTCCTTATGGACAACAAATGTTATAGATTGACAGGACCCGGAGCAGTTCAAGGTGTAAAGTACCACATCCTGAGATGATCCTGCATGTTCTGTCACATAACGCTACTGAATCAATTAACAGGAAAGGATTCCACTTTCTTAGTGCACTGCTTGTCTGTGTCTACAGTATCAGATCATGTATGTGAATTTTCATTTTCAAGACACAGTCACAACACCTTCATTTTAAGGAAATCCAATGTTCAAACATTATTTGACCCATAAAAGCAAGCACCCAGATGTTCTTGGCATTCAAAACTTTCATCTGATGCCTGATATGTGGTACCTTAGAGAAAAACAAAGCAGTGGCTAATTTGCTTACATTCACCAGAATCATCATTGATCATAATATGTACATGTTAAAGGAACGTTCTAGGTTCACCGAGTTTAAAAATAAGGTTTTTCTAAAGCTATGCTGTTCCACTGTCAAGCTAAAGTTTTGAAGGCTTCCATCCTGTGCAAGTTTTTCTTGCCAAAAGAAGCATTAGAATATATAAAAACAGAGCAGGAGTAGGGCAATCTGCTCCTGGAATCATTCAATATGATCATGACTGATCTGAACATGGCATTAACTCAACTTTCCTGTTTGTAAACCAGAATCTTTGGCTTCTTTGTAGATCAACGGCTGCCCACTTTATATTGAACAAATTCAATGACCCAGCTTCCAAGGCTCTCTGGGGTACAGAATTCCACTTCACCAACTTGTCAATTTCATTTCAAAGTTTGATACTGTTCCCCTTACAATTTACATTGTTTCCAAGTGTTGTTTTATTCTAAGTTTAGTGGGATTATCATGAGGTTTCCAACTACCAGGATCCAATGCACATATACTGCAGATAATTAACACAGTCATTCTACATGTGCAGAATGAATTTTGGTAAGTGGATCAATATCAAGATAATATGAGCAAGCCCAAATTTGGAGGAGTTAGGCAGACTTGCTTTTGAATTGATAGAAAATCTGGAAGAGACAACTTTTACTTTTTCAGCTAAATGAATGTTTTCTTTACTTAAAACTGCTATGAGTAGTGAGGAAAATAGTTCAGTAATTTCTTCACACCAGCAAGCATAATCAGGCACAAGTAAAATTCCTCTGTAAATTTAGAGAGATTGACTTTTGTGACCTGAAGGGTCAAGGTCAGTTACGTCATTTTAGGTTGTCTTTATATGTTGGTTTGCATAACATGTACCTCAAATAATCAGCTTCTTCTTGAGTAAGATATCAGAAGTTTATTTGTAACACTAATTATTTACAAGGCAATGATATCGTACTTAAATGCATTGAGTCTGTGCTGAGTGATGTTACTGCATCTTACATATGCACATGCACACGCATAAGAATGACTGAAGACAAGCTGACAAGGTGGTTACCTTGAAATGGAATGTCACATGTTTGATGTCATGTGATCATTTTTAAAGAAAACTGTCTCTCAGAATGCACACAAAAGTTGAGTCAAGTAGTACTGGTATTACGAAATTCATGGCACTCTGCCATGACTCAGAGTGAATTTTCTGACATAATCTTTCACTACTCATCTCATCAATTATGCAATTGGCCTCCTGGGTACCTACCTCATGGAATCATGCAACAAGAGAGGTGGAAGTACTCACCACTGCCAGGATTTTGCAATTAACACTAATGGCGCCATGTTTAAACCCCAGCTCCACAGTACATCAGGCGTTGTAAACCACAAACTGTCCTTCATACCCTTGTGCTCCACTTTTGTTACCAAGGTCATGGCCCAGAAAGGGAACCTCAAAGCCCAGTTCATTAACAGTGTCCTCAAAGGCTAGCAGACAGGGTGAATACCTTTCTTTTAATCTGTTGACCACCAAAGCAAGCTAAACAATCTAACACAGCCAGCCTAGTCTGAGATAGCAACCCAGATCAATACAGTGCCCTAGATGAAGCACAATGCACAGTAGTGCAAGAAGAAGGTGAATGATCTTCTGTGCTTCACAAGGGTAATTGTCATCATATTTCCTCTACTATCGCATACTCGCAGGACCACTGCTCACTCTGGCCCTGCCACCGCAACATCTCTCACTTACATTCATGGAGTGGAACACTCACTACTGCTTACAGCATGTCCATTCAACATCTTTCAACTACCTCTCTTCCCAAACTGCTAACCCTTCCTATCTTGTGTTTCCTACTCACTTAACAGGGACACTTCACCACCTCTCCTGTCCCTGCATCACCATTAATGGCTCTTCAATCCACTTCCATCATGCCCAACACTCCTTTTGTCTCATTGCAGGAAAATGTGTCTCGCAACCAGGCCAAGAGGGCAAAAACATCGTATTGTAGTGGCAGACGTGAGGATTCTCAACCCAAAGTAGGAAAAAGATGCTTTATTTGGCCAGAGAAGTTTGTAGCCACTAATGTAGGGATGTGAAAACCTCAGTGAGCATTGAAACCAGTAAATTTCATTGTGCTGTACTGCGCTGTTTTCCCATTATGCCAGTGCTATCTCATTCTTAACCTGCACAAACTTTTATCTCTTGTATACAACAAATTCTCTATCACCTCTTCTTTTTATATTAGCAGCAGTAAGTAAACCTCCACCATGAACAGGCAGCACAATAGATCCTTATTTCCACCTCTGAGGAGGCATGATTATCAGTACACTTCATAGTTGTCATAATATTACAAACAGAATTAGCTGCCAATGAATTGCAATATGCCTCCAGATGCATGACATTACTGAATCAATGAATGCATGATGAATGCAATTCCACCTATCAAGGCCTCAAATTCAAAGAACTATACTCCACCTCTGAAAATAACAATGTAACTTATCCACCATACTGCAGGTAGTGGCAACCATTTTGTCTCGTTACTGAACAGTTGACTTTGGATCGAAGGTGGCCAACTTTGAGCTTCATTGTCTCGTGATTGAGTTGCAGGCTCCACCTGAAAACAAGGTTGATCCATGTTTGCTTCATGTTTGTGTTGCTGACCCTGATAACATTTCAAGTCCCATTTTTCCATTCATCCCCTTTATATAACTGTTAACGCCTTCAATTTAATCCGTGACCTCATGGCTTTACAAAGTGCCATGCCCTTACAGACCATACAATCTCCCCATGCAGAAGCCAGAGTATTTGTCATTTTTGAAACTTCACCACCACCCCAGCAGTTTCCCATTCCCTCCTATACTCTGTAAGATCCCAGTCTTCTCTCTTGAATTGCCTTCTTTCACAATAATCATTCCCTTAGTGACCCAGTCCAATGAACCCTAACCCCAAACCTGAGCTTCCCGCTTTCCCCAGGACTCCATAGGCTCACCCTTTACCATTGACTGGGATAATATTAGCAGATGAACCTTTAATACTTTTGTCTTTGGTGGTTATTGTCTTAGGAGAAGCTTTACAATATTTAAACTCCATCCTAGAAATTATTGTTGGCAATAGTAGCGACTGAATTTTGTTTGCAAATTCTCCTTATAGGTATGAACTCATTTCATAGAGAAATCATAGAGGCCATGAAAGGATGGAAACATTTTCTCATCATGTGGGCTGGACTTATTTAATTTCTCTCCATCATTTACAATTGCCTTGATCGATGTGATGTGTATAATATCAAGTAAAACTTGTTTAGTATTTTTAATCTATAAATGAGCAAGTTTATTATTGAAAACACAGGCTTAGTCCTTTGTTTATAAACCTCATGTCCAATCTTATTGGCCTGTTGTTTGTACAAGTATTCCTACAGTGCCATCCATTGGCCTCTTTGTGACAATGAAAGAATTACAAGCTCAGAGTATGCGGTCTTGACCTCAGAGAAAGCTTCCCACAAAGATCTAGTGATTAATCTGGCATGAATTTCCCATTTCCCAGCATTAGTTTGAATCCCGTGTCAGGTTAAAAAAATCTCCAGGTATCCAGCAACAATGATATAATCAAGTAGAGTAAACACCCAATCTCGATGAAATGTACTCAAAGACATCAAACCAAAAAGTAAAGTGTATTGATGATTCTTCACCTGTATTAAATTCAATAAAAATCAGGGAAGCATTCTCAAATAGTTGGAGTTATAACGAAGAAAGATGGTTCTGGTTGGCGGAGGCTAAACACCTCAGCTCCAGGAAATCACTGCAAGAGTTCTTCAGGGCGTGTCTTTTTCACAAACATCATCAACGATCTTCCCTCCACCATACGGTCAGAAGTGAGGATGTCTACCAATAATTGAACAATGTTGAGTCACATTTGAGACCCTCAGATACTGAAGCAGTTGGTTCTTGCAGGCAGAAATAATACTAATCAGGCTTGGACTGAAAAGTGATAAATAATACACAAGCATCAGAATCTTCAATAAGAGAGAACCTAACTACCTCCCTTTCAGTTCAACAGCCTTACAATTGCTGAAACTCCCATTATCAATATCTTGGGGGGAGGGAGGGGTCACCATTGATCAGAAACTTAAGGCCAACTATATAAATACTGTGGATACAGCAGTAGGTTAGAGGATGAACTCCGTGGCATGTAACATGCATCCTGACTCTCCAAAGCTTGTCCATCATTTACAAAGCACAAGCTAGAAGTGCAAGTGTGATGGAATACTCATCACTTGTCTGAAAGAGTGCAGCTCCAATAACACGCAAGAAGCTCAACATTATCCAGGACAAAGCAGCTCTCTTGAATGGCATTCCATTCACCACCTTAGATTTTCACTCCTTCCACTGTCAAAACAATAATAGCACTGTGTTCCATCTAAAACAAATTGTCTTTAAGTGGCTGAGTCTGTCCCTGTAAAAATGCAGATGGAGCAGATTTTGGCAGGGTCCTCAGGGATTATAAAACCCTGCGATCAAGGCAGAAACTTGAGCAAACAAGGTGTAGAGCTGGATGAACACAGCAGGCCAGGCAGCATCAGAGGAGCAGGAAAGCTGACGTTTCGGGTCTTCCCTCAACTGACCAAACCCCATCCCAACACCCTACCTAGACTCACCTTTACTGGCTCCATCCCCGCCTCCTTGACCTGTCCGTCTTCTCTCCACCTATCTGCTCCTTTATCCACCTTCCATCATCGCCTCCCCCACCCCATCTATTTCAGAATTCCCTTCCCCTCTACCATTTCTGAAGAAGAGTCCAGGCCTGAAACATCAACTTCCCTGCTCCTCTGATGCTGCCTGGCCTACTGTGTTCATCCAGCTCTACACCTTGTTATCTCAGGTTGTCCAGCATCGGCAGTTCCTACTATCTCTGAGAAACTTGAGCAACTTGCCTTTACCTCTGCTGAAGCCACAACTTACCAAGCCTCCTTCAACCGTCCAAACTTACAATCTGTGCCACCTAAAAAGGAAAAAGCAGCAGATTCATGGGAATTCAATAACTACAAGGTCCTCTTCAAGTCATACAGCATCCTGACTTGAAACTACATTCCTCTTCTTTTATTGCTGTTGGGTCAAAACCCTGAATTTCCCTTCCTAGCAAGCAATGTAATTACATCTCTGTATCACAGAATGCAGCAATTCACGATGACAGCTCACCAATTCCTTGTCAAGGCAATGAAAGAAAGACAATAAACGTTGGCTTAGCTAACAGTGCACACATCCCATTAGCGAATAAACAAAAACACATAAGAGTGTGAAATAAGTGATTGTACCATACACATTACAGGCTGAGATTTTATAAACAAACTTAAAGAGTAATTTATTATATTAAGCAACATAGACATTTTAAATTAATTGAAATAATTAAGCTACTGTAAAATTAGCTTGCCAGGACCAAAGAGATTTTTCAGCACAAGTTATTAAATACTGTATCATTGAAATTAATTTAAATTGACAAGGCGGAACTTGTTGAGCAATATTTGAGGTAAGTCCTGAGAGCTTGAATTACTCAGGGCTGTGAAACAGGAAGATGAGGTCAAGAGACGATATGAAGTTGTGGCACCTATCATCTGCCCAGCCATGTACATTGACACCAAGGATACTCAAAGGCTCAACCAGCGACTCACATAGGAAAATAAAATCCTTAAACTCATTCTTCCCAATACAATTGGGGGAGCACGGTGGGTCAGTGGTTAGCACTGCTGCCTCACAGTGCCAAGGACCCACGTTTGATTCCAGTCTTGGGGAACTGTCAGTGTGGAGCTTGCACATCTTCCCCATGTCTGCTTGGGTTCCCTCTGAGTCCTCTGGTTTCCTCCAGAAACAAAAGATATTCAGATTCGATGGACTGGCCATGTTAAATTGTCTATCACGCCCAGGGCTGTGCAGGCTGGCTGGGTTAGTCATGGCAAATGTGGGGTTAGAAGGATAAGATAGGACGCTGGTCTGGGTGGGATGGTCTTTGGAGGGTTAGTACAGAATCATTGGGCCAAATGGTCTCTTTCTTCACTGTAGGAATTCAGCAATCCTAATTGCACCCCATCCTTCACAAAACAGTGTTTTTGTCCAGCATACAGCCACTACAAAATAAGCCTCAACATGCACTGACATTCATTATAAAACAACCAAAAGAGCACTAAATAGTGGATGTTTATGGGGAGGTGATCATGTAGTCATATTGTTACCAAACTAGTGATCCAGAGCTCCTTGCTAATGCTGTGCTGACAAGGGTTTCAATTCCTCCAAGGTAGATAGTGAAATTCTAGTTCAGTTATTAAATCCGGAATTAAAAGCTAGTCTAATGGTAACAACGAAGCCATTGTCAATTGTCATAAACCTCACCTGATTCACAAATGTCCTTTAGAAGAGGAAACTGCCATTCTCACCTGGTTTGTGACTCGACACCCACAGCATTATGGTTGACTCATAACTGCCCTCTGACTCATAGGCAGTTGTAGGTGGACATTCTTTAAAGGTACAGAAGTGCTTCCAACATAGGCAATAAAGCAGAAGCTTCTTACCACAGTCAAACAGCTCATGTCTGTACAAACAAAAACAAAGGAATAAGAGTAATACCTGAAATGTTGACAGCTCCTTTCTTCTAGATGCTGCCTGGCTTGCAGTGTTCTTCCAGCCTCCTGTTTGTGTACCTTGGATTCCAGCATCTAATTTTTTTTTGTCTCGAAGTTTTACCACTGCGAAGTCTCTTCAAAGGTTGTATCGGAGATAGTAGGAACTGCAGATGCTGGAGAATTTGAGATAACAAGGTGTAGAGCTGGATGAACACAGCAGGCCAAGCAGCATCATAGGAGCAGGAAGGCTGACGTTTCGGGCCCAGACCCTTCATCAGAAATGGGGGAGCGGAAGAGGGTTCTGAAATAAATAGGGAGAGAGGGGGAGGCGGATAGAAGATGGATAGAGGAGAAGATAGGTGGAGAGGAAACGGGCAGGTCAAAGAGGCGGGGATGGAACCAGTAAAGGTGAGTGTAGGTGGGGAGTTAGGGAGGGGATAGGTCAGTCCAGGGAGGACGGACAGGTCAAGGGGGCGGGATGAGGTTAGTAGGTAGGAGATGGGGGTGCGGCTTGAGGTGGGAGGAGGGGATAGGTGGGAGGAAGAACAGGTTAGGGAGGCGGGGATGAGCTGGGCTGGTTTTGGGATGCGGTAGCAGGAGGGGAGATTTTGAAGCTTGTGAAATCCACATTGGTACCATTGGGCTGCAGGGTTCCCAAGCGGAATATGAGTTGCTGTTCCTGCAACCTTCGGATGGCATCGTTGTGGCACTGCAGGACGCCCAGGATGGACATGTCGTCTGAGGAATGGGAGGTGCAGTTGTTTATTGCGAACCGAGCACAGGTGTTCTGCAAAGCGGTCCCCGAGCCTCCGCTTGGTTTCCCCAATGTAGAGGAGGCCAC
>NC_063347.1:33589736-33590105 GCF_021869965.1 Rhincodon typus
ATGTGGAAAGTCTTCTTGGGGCCTGGGATGGGGGTGAGGGAGGAGGTGTGGGGGCAGGTGTAGCACTTCCTGCAGTTGCAGGGAAAAGTGCCGGGTGTGGTGGGGCTGGAGGGGAGTGTGGAGCGGACAAGGGAGTCACGGAGAGAGTGGTCCCTCCGGAAAGCAGATAAGGTTGGGGAGGAAAAAACGTCTTTGGTGGTGGGGTCGGATTTCAGGATGGCAGAAGTGTCGGAGGATGATGCGTTGGATCCGGAGGTTGGTGGCGTGGTACGTGAGGACGAGGGGGATTCTTTTTTGGTTGTTATTGCGGGGACGGGGTGTGAGGGATGAGTTGCGGGAAATGCGGGAGACACGGTGGAGGGCGTTCTC
>NC_063347.1:33600105-33622841 GCF_021869965.1 Rhincodon typus
TGAGCTTTTCCAGCAACTTTGTTTTTGTTCCTGGCTCTCATGTACAGTATCTTAAAGAGCATAACTTGTGCACAGTACTTGCCAGATTATTGCAAAGCCGTTCAGCCTAGAACAATGCTTCGTAAACATTTTACGTTGTGACTCCACTTTCATGCTGCAGACCGTGTGACCCCTCTTCCTCTTAAAATTACCTCTGACTAAGATTTTAGCTATCTGCTTTACTATTTGCCTTTTGTGATTTGGTGCCAAATGTTGCTTTATGATGCACTCATGAAGTGCCTTGGAACAATTTACTATTTTCAAGTTGCTTTATAATGCAAGTTCTTGCAAGTGTGTACAGCTCAGTAATTTAAGATTGAAATTATACCACAATCTGCCTGATGGAAACCTGCTTTACTTCACTTTCGGGAGCAGGTATGCTTTTTTAGACCCGACATGGAAAGATGTGACCTCCCTTGCCGAGATATCAGCTGCTCCCAATAGGCTGTTCTAGAGGTACCTTCACAATTTATTTATTCTACTAATGTTAGGCAACCTGGGCGGCTTAATTTTTTTCCCCAGAGGATTCACCTGCAATTCCTGCCGATGAGACACAATCTGAAATATCTTGCCTGATGCCATAGATGAGCTCCAGCATGCTTCATAATCCACCCTTCCAAAGTCTAAAGTAAGGGATATTGATAAATCTAGTGAACAATCAAAGGAATCTATTCCAGCTTTATTATTTTTGATATTTAATGTAATTAATACAGATGGATAGTTCCCTGTCTTGATGCACCCATACTATATGATCAAACTGTCTTGGAATAAAGCACTTTCTCCTGAGTGAGTGTGACCCTAACAACTCTTTCAGACTTCGTGCTTCATTATAGTTAAGTCTAATTTGAGGGATCATAGTTCAATGGACTAGAATTTGCTACAGTAATCAATATGTTTTTAGGCTTAATTTTTAGTCAAGCTTCTAAATGATAAATTTATTCCCAGCATTATGGAAAATTTTTTTTTTTCAACGTGGTAAGGAAAAACGATTAAGGTTTAATAAACAAAAAGATTTGGTAAAAGAGATTTTGTTTTGGAATCTTTTTAGGATTTGGGAGTAGCTGAGGAAAATTTAAAAGCCAGAGCGTGTACACATTTGCATCCTCCTTTTATCGCTCTTCAGGTACATGCCCAATTCTATGCTGTTGGAAATTGTTATTGCATCTTAATTGAATTGCTAATTTTGTATATGTGCATAATCAGATCATAGCTGCAGATTGTAGAGTGGCTTTTTTGAGTTATAGTTGAGTGCCCCCTAGTGTATGTGAGAAAGATCAAAGTTTACAGGAGAAATCCATTTTAAAATGTATCTTTTTGCGTTAGCGGAAGGGCAAAATAGCAATGTAAAATGTTTGGCTTATAAATAGACGTCAGAGGCACATTCTAAAGTTTTGATGTCATAATTCCAAATAATAATCAAGCTTGGTGTGTCCACCCTCTAACTTGTGTTGTGAGAGAGTAAAGGCACTGCATTCTTATTCAAGTGGAATCAGCAGCTGCTTTGCAGGTTTCTTCTGCAAATCAGAATTCTTTTACTACCTTACAACTGTCTGTAAAACAGAGACATAAGGGAGCAGATTGTCTTCATGGCTTCTTGTCTTTGAGTGCAAATGTGAAGAGAGGAAGGATAAAGATAACAACCCAACACACTTCCCAAAAAGTGCTTCTAGTTGTTTTTAGATACTCAAATCGTTATATATTATTTCTTCCCATGTGTTACAAAAGAAAATACATACTTTGAATATTACAAAATCATTTGTTTCAATGCTTAGCTTAAGACTATTCTACTGCTGTATCTATTAAATCAATTTATAAAATTAAGTCTAGAAGAATTCTACTGTGACTTTAGAATGTACTGGTTAAGCAGAACTTTGGTCACCACACTATGAAAAAGAAATGGGAGTTGAAGCATCCTGGAACTCCCTATCTATCACATGTGGGAGCAGCATCACTAAAGATTGCAGGGGGTCACAAAGAATGCTATCAACAGCTTCACAGGACTCTTAAGAATTGGGATAAATTGAGCATTGTAAACATTGTCCACATTTACAGAAGTTTATCTTTTTAATCTAGTATATCCTTTTACATGTTAGCATTAGTAGAGTTCTAGTAGCAGTTTGGCAAAATCCACTTTTACTTGTAAATAGTAAATTAGATTGAGAAGCATAAAGTGGAATAAGAGTAATGAAAAGAAATTCACAATGCAGAAATAAAGCACAAAGTATTTTTTATTGTTCTGAAAATTGTCTTCAACACAGGGAGTTTGTAATATTTGGAAGCATATAATTATATTTATATCTTGGTTAATTATACTTGTGAAATATCTGTTTGTCCTACCAGACCAAATACTGGACATTCGTTGAAGAGCATCTACCTAAATGGGAACAGTTTTACTGGGTCAAGCAGAGAACCCTGTTGAAGTGACAAATCCAAAGCATGAAAAATCACAGATGGAAAAAACCTCAAGATAAAGTTACCTTTGAAAGTAATAATTTGCTGCTGTTACCATCTATTTTCAAGACCCCTCAGTCTGCACATCAGAAAAACAAGAAAGAACATAGGTTTACAGAAAAAAGATGGATAACCTGAAAAGTACTTCTGTTAAGAATTAAATTTTAAGATTTGTTAGACATTAATGTTAATTGAACAGATCATGGGAATTTTGCATGACAAATTGATTTCTTTTACATCAGAATGTTTTATTGATCTCATAATTTCAGAATGGAATGATGTAAAGTAAATTCAGAGAAATCTATCAATGCAAAATAAGTGCAATTGACCAAATAAGTGCATCAGATTGGGGAATTTTAAGTCCATTTACACTGAGTAAAATATGTTTCTCAAATCTTGATTTTAAAAATCATTTCTTGAAAACCAACCTACACACAACATTGGCCATAACCTCCAGATCAAAACGATGAGTACTGCAAGTTTACATTGGAGGAGGAGGCACTTTGTAAATTTTTTTAGGCACATGGACACTCGGTTTAAAAAGTTTTTACATGCTGACTAATTGGGTTAAAACTGACTCAACGCAATAGTGAAGCTATTAACTGGTTCAACATAGTTCTTTTCATGTCATTTTCAGAGAATTAAAATCAGATCGTTCACAGGCTGCAAAGACAACATTGCTAAAGCAATGTGGATAAAATTGTACCAAGTTACAAATTCAGTGATTGTTTTAAAGGTGAAAAGCAAATAACCAATTATATTTTATGGTGTGCTTTTACAGATGGTTTAAAATTTGTAATTGTGCAAATGCTTTGGATGTAAACTTACAATCACAGTTTTGGAAAAGCAATACAATTTCAAGCACATTTTTCACCCAGTTTTCTAGTTGCACTCAATGTGAAAATTTTATGCCTCTGCTTGATTATCTAAATAAGTGCTGAGTCAGGCCAGTTGACTTAATATGATGTGATATCTAGCAAAATATTCTGTGAATATCTAAACTGCTTGTGCATGATGTATATTGTTTTCCAATGCTTGAGTTGCACCAAAATTTCCAAAGGCAGTAAAAATACAGCTTTGAGAACACTTGAGTGCCATTGTGCATGCTTTGAATTGATCAGATGCTAGGTTACTTAGATAAGCAAGTGAAAGTTAAATTCTCAATGCATTTTTAAAATGTTTTGTCTTGTAAAATATATTTTCTTATTTAGATTTTGATTGTGGAAGGAATCTATTTTTAAGTTGCAAATCTAGAATATGTTCCATTTTTGAAGACAGGTGGGTGGATTAGCTACGTTAAATTGCCCATAGTGCCCAGGGATGTTTAGGTTAGGTGGGTTAGACAAGGGAAACGTTGGGGTAGGGAAATGAGTAGTGTGGACTTGTTGGGAAACTTGTGTTTCCACACTGTAGGGATTCTATGATGATCCTTAGCAACTTAGGACAACATGCAAGGTCAATGCACTTTAGGTCAGCACGTGGCTCAGTGGTTAGCACCGCTACCTCTCAGCACCAGCAACCTGGGTTCAGTTCCACCCTCGGGCGACTGTCTGTGTGGAGTTTACGCATTCTCCCCGTGTCTGCGTGGGTTTCCTCCCACAGTCCAAAAATGTGCAAGTTCGGTAAATTGTCCATGCTAAATTGCCCATAGTATTCAGGGATGTGTAGATTAGGTAGGTTACAGGGGAATGGGTCTGGGTGGGATGGCCTGAGGTTCCGTGTCGACTTGTTGGGCCGAAGGGCCTGTTTCCACACTGTGGGGATTCTATGATAACTGAGAGAATGATAATATGTTTAGGGGAAAAAGGCAGTATGCTGTTATCAATGAAATAGTTGAGAACCGAAATGGCGAGTAGATGAATGAGTCATCAGGTTATGTTTGCTTAGTTAGTCATATTTTGTTAATTTTGCTAATCTGTGTAGCTCACGCTTTACAGGGAAAGTCAACAAAGCTTTCACTTTTCAGTTGAGTGATGCATGCTGGGAAGAATGTGAATTTTTGGTTTGACCAGTCTTGGCGTTGATGCTATTTATTGTCTGTTAGTTTGAAGTGTGGTCATTGTTGAAGAATTAGCAGTTGGGTAAGATGGACACCTGCTGACAGCACCAAAGCCATGTTCCAGGATGAATCATAATTTCAAGTAACAATCAACTTTTTTATTATAACATTTTTAACGTAAAACCTTCCAAAGTTCTTCACAGGCTGATCATAAAATAAAATAATGTTGAACCATATCAGGGGAAAATTAAGTTAGATGAGCAAAGTATTGGTCAAAGACGTAAGATTTAGAGCCTTAAGGGAGGGAAATCGTGAGCTTGACACCTAGGCAGCTGAAGGTGCAACCACTAATTGTGGATGAATTAAAATTGATCAATAGGAGAACAATAGCAGTGATATGTACAAATGTAATACTTTAAGTCTTTAATTCTAATTAGTATTTTCTCAGCCCCAGCTCAAACTGTGTATTGGTGAGTCAATTGGGAAACTAATAGATCAGGAAAAATTAGGATTAATTGCTGAGGAAAAATGTCTCATTTTCCACCTAAGGTTTTAATGGTTAGGTGAAAATCTCAGTAATGGGTGGCAAGGGGCCTATTTTCAATATTGCATTAACATTTCACTATTGTATTAACACTTCACTAATGCCTCTTCTTGCCTCAGTTATATGCAGGTTGTTCTTTTTTCCAGTGAGGTAAGAAAAACTAAGCAGTGAGAATTCCTCACATAAAAGTCTGAGTGGGTACCTTGTGGCACCAGATTGCTTGCTCTGCTAGACTTTCTCAAAATTACACACACCATTCAAGATATGGTCTCGTCATTGCCCTATATAGTAGAAGGATAACCTTCTCATTTCTATGTTCAATTTCTCTTGTTATGAAGGATAGCATTCAATTACACTTCATAATAACTTACTGTACATGCATACTAACTTTTTGGGATTGATATGCTAAAACACCTGGATCACTCTGCATCTTAGAATTCCACAGTTGTCCTCCATTTAAGTAATGCTTTTCTTTATTTTATTCTTCATGCCAAAATGAACAATTTCACATTTTATCTCGCAATACTTCATCTGCCAGATTTGTCTGCTGAGTCAACCTTTCTAACTGTTTGCACATCATCCTCTTCACAACTCATCTACCTTTTGTGTTGTCTGTAAATTTAGCTACTGTGCCTTCCTTTCCCTCCTCTGTCAATGAAATAAATTATAAAAGTTGAGTCACCAGCACAGACTCCTCTGGGTCCCCACTCATCACCTCGTGTCAATCATAAAAAGACCCGTTTATGCTTGCATGTTTCTATAACCCAACCTATGTCCATGTTAGTGTGAAGAAGGTGTCTTGTGCAGTGGTAGTGTTGTCCCTCCCACTGAGTCAGGAGACCCAGGTTCAAATATGCCTACTCCAAAGGTGTGCTGTAACACTTCTAGTTAAAATACAAACAAAAGAATGATTGGAATGACTTCACTCTGTTGGGAAACTTAACAGAATGATAGATTATTTAACTACTAAACAGCAACTTTTCCAATATAGTGTCTATAATTGTTTGTCTAAGAAAATATTTGTTGGGATTGGTTTCAGAATTTTTAGTCTAGAATTGTTCGCTATCTGGATTGTAGAATGTTAAGAGGTTTAAACTTTAGGTTGTAGTTCTGAACAGAAGGAAACCGATTCTTGCTTTTCACATTCAAATTATTGTAATATTATAGAGTTGGTTAACTCATTTAGCTGGACAGCTGGTTTGCAATGCAGTGTAATGCCAACAGTATGGGTTACGTTCCTGCACCAACTGAGGTCACTGAAGGACCCTCTCTCTCAATCTCTTCCCCTCGCCCAAGGTTTGGTGACCCTCAGGTTAAACCACTACCAGTAGTCTCTCTCTAATGGTAGGACTATGGTTACTTTGCTAAACAGCGATCTGTTTCTCTTTCCAGAAAGGATTCTTCACAAATGACATTTAGGTTGTGTAAAGGAGAGTTCCTGCGGCACAATGGTAGTGTCCACAAATTGTGTCTGGGATGTAACACCTGGCACTTACCTTTATAATAAGAAAAAGTTAAGCTATCTCCTTGACATGTTTTGAGGGGGTTTGGTCTGGTCCATAACATGTAACTATAGTTCAAAGACTGCAGTCTATAAGTGTTGATTCCCTTGCAATTCTGTAATGCTGTCATACTCCAGCACGTTGAAATAAGAATTTGAAATTCTAATCCATAAATTGTGCGCAGATTGGCCTGAGTTAGTACCTGACTTTGTCTTTGTCCCACCTCCCCAGCATTTACATACACTATAAATGCTGTCCAAGCTCAATCCATGAATAACAACATATTTCAGTGTTGTAAGAATATAAGAAAGGAGCAGTAGATCATACAGCTCTTGGACCTGCAATTATGACTGATCTCAACTGCACTTGCTTACCTGCTACCTTCTATGTTGCCTGCAAGACCAAAAATGTCTTAACTCATTCTTAAATATACTCAACAATGGAGCATTTGTAACCTTCTGAGGCAGACTATTTCAAAGATACACAATACTTTAAAGACTGAGGGGAAATTACTTCATTCAATTATCAACCCTTTATCCTGCGACTGTCTGCCTGAGTTCTTCATTCCCAGTCAAGGGAATCAAACTTTCAGTGTTTATTGTCAAACCTGTTCAGAATCTTGTATGGTTCAACGAGATTGTTTTTATTCAGCTTGAGTTCACTGTCTGAATGCAGGTCTAACTCCCAAAACCACGACACCAACACCGGTAAGGCAAGATGGTAGGTTCCAAATCTGCCCAGCCAAAGACCATGCTCTTGGCACTAATCTGATTTACACCAGCCATCAAGCCAAATGGTCTCCCAGACAGTCTGAGTTGCTGCGCAACATGCACTTTTATATGTATCTTATAGCCTGGAACTATGGCTAATGATGGTACAGGCTCCAATTTATTTTCATCATTTAGCTGATCAGGAATCTCTTCTACTCTTGCCACCTGCCTTTGGCATATGTTAGAAGAATTTGTAGGTTGATGCTATTGATCTTAAGGGTTTGTAATCACAGTTACTTAATATAGGCAATCGACGATTTCAAATAATTTTCTGGTAGTTTAATGAGAAGCAGCAATTCAGATGTGGTACATTAATTAATTAGACAAAATAAGAAATCTTGACCTATCCTGGAGCTGTTCTGTAGAATGGAGAGGCAGTGCATTGCCACATCCTACTGGTCCTGCACCCTTTTGTGATAGTCTCTGGTCAACTTTTGTGGTCTTGGTACCAACAGTCAGTGTTCTTCCCTCAGGCTGATGTAGGGGAACTCCTTAACTTCCCTCAAGGAAATAATATAGTTTGTCTTCTTGCCCCTTCCTCCCTTCCTGTCCCTGTTTATATACCTTACTTTGGGTGCTGGCCATTAATGCTATGTGAAGCACCTATCTAACTCTTTTTGACCAATTCCATGGGATAGCTACTCATAATGTCAAATGATTGTTGTTCCCTTGTCCGTCTTCACCTGAGGGTCAGTTTACCATGCTTTCTAAGAACAACTACTTTATGTTTTGAACCATACACAGATAATAGGATGTATTTGGCATCAGAAATTTTTTGCTTTGCTTTATTGTTGTCATATGCACCTGGGTACATTGAAAGGTTTTGTTTTACGTGCAGTACAGGCAGATAATACCATACAAAGGTTATTGAAGAATGCAATGTTCTGGCTTCAGAGAAAATGCACAGAGTGAGATCAGCATTAAATTTAAAACTTGAGAGGTTCATTCAGAAGCCTAATAGCAGAGAAGAAACTGTTCTTGAATCTGTTGGTATATGTGTTTAATCTTTTGTATCTTCTGCCGGATGAAAAGGGTTGGAAGAGATTATAACCAAAGTGGGAGGGGTCTTTGATTATGTTGGCAGCCTTCCCAAGGCAGCAAGAAGAATAGATGGAGTCAATGAATGGAAAGTTGGCTGGTGTGATGGACTGGGCTGCGTTCACAATTCTCTGTAGTTTCTTATAGTCCTCAGCAGAGCAGTTGCCATACCAAGCTGTGACGCATCCGAATAGAATGCTTTCTATGATGCATCTATAAAAATTGGTAAGAAGCTTTGTGCACGTGCCAAATTTCCTTAGCCTCCTGAAGATGTGGAGGCATTGTGTTTTCTTGACTGTAGCATCAACATAGATGGACCAGAATGTATTGTTGGTGATCGACACTCCTAGGAGCTTGACACTCTCAACCATCTCCACCTCAGCACTATTGATGTAGACAGGGGCATGCCGTCCACTTTGCTTCCTGATGTCAATAACTAACTCTTTCATTTTCTGATGTTAAGGGAGAGATTGTTATCTTTACAACATTCCACCAAGCACTCTATCTCTTTCCTGTATTCTGTCTCATCATTGTTGGGATCTGGTCTACAACAGTGGTGTCATCAACAAACTTGTAGATGGAGTTAGGGTGGAATTTGGCCACAGTCATGACTGTATAGGGAGTATAGTAAGGGGCTGAGTTCACAGCCTTGCAAGACTCAGTATTGAGGATGATTGTGGAGCAAGTGTTGCCTATTTTCACTGATTGTGGTCTGTGGGACAGAAAGTCGAGGATCCAGTTGCAGAGGGTGGAGCATGGAGATTAGTTGGAATTATGTTGTTGAAGGCAGAGCTGTAGTCAATAAGTAGAAGCCTGATGTGGGAATCCGATTATCTAGATGTTCCAGGAATAATAGTAGGGCCAGGGAGATGACATCTACCATAGACCTGTTGTGACAGTAGCCAAACTGCAAGGGATCAAGGCAGGCTGTGAGGCTAGAGTTGATGTGAGCCATGACTAACTTGTTGAAGCACTTCATAATAATGGAGGTTAGAGCCACTGGGTGGTATTCATTGAGGCACGCTGCATGACTTCTTTGGCACCAGGATAATGGTGGTCTTTGTGAAGCAGGTGGGAACACAAATTATTGACAACAGTTTGATGAGCATCACAACGTCCATGTTCCTTGGAAATCTTCCGTTTGATTTGAAGGATGACCTTATATAGAGATGTATAAAATGCTGAGGGGCATACGTAGGGTGAATAGCCATGGTCTGTCTCCAGGGTGGGGCAGTCCAAAACGAGAGAGAATAGCTTTAAGGTGAGAGGGAAATGATTTTAAAAGGACTTGAGTAACTTTTTCATGCAGAGGGTGGTGTCTGTGTATGGAACTAGCTGCCAGAGGAAGTGGTGGGGGCCCTTCCATTGCAACATTTTAAAAGGAATCTGGATGGGTATGTTAATAGGAAGGGTCTAGAGGGATATAGGCTAAATGCTAGCAAATGGGACTAGGTCAGATTGGGATGTCTACTTGGTACAGATGAGTTGGACTGAAGGATTTGTTTCCGTTCTGTATAAGTCTATGACTCTGTGATATGCTAGAATTTTGGAAAGTTAAATACTACTATTATAGCTGTTAAATGAAATGTGATGCTAGGAAAACTCTTTAAGTTTTTAAGGGACCCCAATATCCAACAAAACTCAACCTGTTTTGCCTGATTACCAATGCACCCTCGTGGGCTGATATGTCCTGGAGTGAAAAGTTACACAGTGGAGGAGGAGAAACGTTGGTTTGGAAGGATTCATCCTGCTGGAAGAAAAGTTTGTGCCTGGCTGGAAACCTGCCCTACACTATCCAGTGCTAGATAAAGGCTAAATGAGTGCACATTTGGACTTCTGCCCTTTAGTAGGATCACAACAAATGGTCTTTTCACTCCCCTTCCAAATTCTTCTCCAACCTGAATGAAATGCCACTAATTTTGCACATAATTTTAGGCATCACATCCTTCAGGTCTCATTTTGTCAGCTGCAGGGAATGACATCTACCTCTCTAACCATATTTTCCTCTAAAATTTCTATAATCTTTTTCACTCGCCCAATTTGAATGGTCCCCTAACATGGTGGTGTGGTCAATTTGCTGATTCTCCTGTGGTTTCTGTTTTTATGTACGCAAGATGCAAGAATAATGTACCTGTTAGATGATTGCAATGGCTGAGGTTCTTTTAGTGCTACTTTCTGGATCCTGATAATTGCCTCATTTGTAGTCAGGACTCTTGTCTGAATTATGTAATCTAAGGATATCATTGTCTCCCGGAAAGAAAGTATGTTCAGGTAACAGCGTAGTGTCAGAATAAAATCAAAAGACTGTGGATGCTGGAAATCTAAAATAAAAACAACACTGCAGATACTCAGCAGATCTGGCACTATCTGTGGAGAGAGAAGCAGTGTTAACGTTTTGGGTCTATTAGTTTCTCCAACACTTTTTGATTTTATTGCAGTGCCTGAAGCATCGACACTAGCTCATTAAGTCTGACCTGAAGTTTCTCAAGGAGCAGACACTTTTGCTGAAAATGTGGCTAGTGTGGATCATCATGGTGTCACTAGCTCCCATTAGTTACAACTGCAACACATCACCAGCCCAGCCAGTTTTATTGTATTTTGTTTGTCTAATCATTTTTAAATATCAGAAATGTATTTGTAGTTTTTAACCTAGGTATTTAATTAGTTTAATTTATTAAATTCAGATACCTGCTTTTGGTATCTTACATCTATTGGCTTCTGTATCTACTCTACTAGTTGTATCCTTTTTATAAAAAACTCTTAATCAGCTTATCAGCATGATTAGATTTTTATTAAAAATGTTGACTCTACCTGATAATTGTAGGGAAGCTAGGGAATTTTGGAAAATTTCATTCAAAGCATCCAACATCTCTGCAGCCAACAGGTCCAGACGATTTGTCAGTTTTTAGTGCCTTAAGTTTCTCCAACACTTGTTCACTACAAACATTAATAATTCGAAGGTTGTTCTTCTTATTAGCCTTTTGATTACTTTCTTTTAGGTAGGTAATCTGTGTCTTCTATTATGAAACCAAATACAAAATATTTCTGCAATTTTCTCATTCCCTATGATGAATATTCCTGTCCCTGCCGCTTAAGTAATCAACATTTGCTGCAATATACTTGTTAAAGCTCTTGCAACCTGTTTCTATACTCCTGGTTAGTTTACTTTCATGTTCTATTTATTCATTTTTTACTAACTTTTTGAGCACATTTTGCTGGTTTCTAGATCTCTCAATTCTCAGGTTTACTTTTATTCTTTCCAATATCGTAAGTCTCTATTTTTCTTCTCAAATTATTCTTAACTTCCCTGGTAAGCCTTGGATGGATATTTCTTACTAAGTTTTTGTTTTCACTGGGGTGTGTTTTGCTTGAACATTTTGAATAATTAATTTTAATGTTTCCCATTGTTTACTTAACACTTTAACCAACCAATTTTACCCAACTCTCTCTTCTTACTGATTTAATTTTTTTTTAATATATGTGCAAGATCTTTATCTGGGACTGTGGTATGTTTATTCCCTAACTTAGTATAGAATTCAATTGTATTATCCCTTTGTCTCACAGGATCTTTGAATAATTATTAGATTGCAAATTATTGATAAATTCCATAGCAGTATTGTTACTTTTGCAGCAAATTCACAGCCAAAATCTTTAAACAATCTTGTCAGTCATTTTTCTTCCAACACCAGAAACAAAACTCCATGTAACTAATTTCCAAAACTCATTTTTCTGTTTACAGGAATTTATCAATGACAAAAAATATACAGAATATTTCTTGATTGAGACAGAATGGAACTCCTGTCAAAATTTACTTTATAAACATTATGCTAATCATTGTACTTATAACTACATTTTTTTTAAGAGCATTGGAGAATTCATTATACATGGTTTAAATAGTACTCATTGGTAAATTCTTAATTCCTTTATAACATGGAATTCAGAACCTTTGTAATGTTATGTTTCTATTTCTTTTACTCACTAGAGGTCACTATGAGATGACAAAATCTGCTTGTTCGTAGTCAGCCTTGTCATGGGACCATCAGCTTAATTTAACCTGCTTTATTTGAATCTTATAATTAGGCAGTTGTTATCCTAAATTATGATTGACTGTATATGATTAGTTAACTACAGCTGCAGTGAAATGTGTACAAATGAACTGGCATTGGATAAAGAGCAATTCTAAGCCCCACTTGTAATATCTTGTTTAACATTAGATAGGAGAAGTTTTGGACATACGCTTGTGACAGAATTAAAACTGTTTAACAGATCCAGAATGCTTCTGCTTTGTACATAAGTCAAAATTAACAGAATTAGTAGTAGATTCTGGACCAATATATATGTAGTGTTAACAGAATACAAATTAACATAAGGTAATTAAAACATTTTTTATTGCATTTGGTGAAGTCAAGTAAAATCAATTGATCATCTTATGAAGATAGTCTGATATTTGAAACATGCTTATAGTGTGGTTCAATTTTAAGGCAGGGAGCACTGAGGGCAGAAAGACCTAGAATTGAGACTTTAGAATTAATACTCGGGCTTCAACAGAGCAATGGGTTTGCCTGATAAATTGCATTCAAGATACAACAAATTATGAAAAACATGTAAAAGAATCTTTGGATATGGTTTCCAATCAGAAGACAGCAACTAGGGAAATAATAATAAGACACTAGGAATTAGTCTGATGATTGATCATAATGCTATCAAGTGATGTAATGTGTTAATTGCATGGGGTGGTAGATATTAACAGATGATTTACTTGACTCCCTATAAATAAAGACATCAAAAACGATAGTCAGAAAACAATAGAAGCTGGAAATCTGAAAATGAGAAAATATTCAGGACAAGCAACATCTGTGGAGAGAGAAACAAAGTTACCATTTCTGAAACATTGTGTCTTTCTCTCTGTCTCTTTCTACAGCTTCTATTCAAATTCTTAAATCCCACCCTCCATGCCCTTTACTTTTTTAGAATGAGACAAAGGCTATGCTTACATGACAGCGCTCTGTCAAAAGTACATGCATAGAGATGTAAGTGCTGCCTGGGAGTTGACTGCTCAGTGTGTTGTCATTCAACCCTATTTTGTCAAAATCTCTTTCTTGTGTAAATGCTTTGTTAATAGGTCTCATTAATTGAAACTGTGTATTTTACTCTGAAGTGAACCTTATTGGTTCTACCCAAATTTAACCATAAATCCCCAACATGATAGATTCTTCTGAAGAAGGGTCTAGGCCCGAAACGTCAGCCTTCCTGCTCCTCTGATGCTGCTTGGCCTGCTGTGTTCATCCGGCTCTACACCTTGTTATCTCAGATTCTCCAGCATCTGCAGTTCCTACTATCTCTGATAAATTTGATAATGGAGAACACATTGAATGTTTACTGCATTTCGTGAAAATTTTAGAATGGAAGACCACAATGTACATGTTCAGAAACAGATTTACTTACACTTTAAAGTTATTCATAGAAACAAAATATGAGGTTAAATGTTGAACAGAGCAGCTTTAAGAACGAATACTGTAGAATGTTTCAATAAGCAAACAAAATTTGATCCACAGAGTTTGCACTAGTGTTTTTCTCTAAGTCAGCTGATCCAATCCCACTCGCTTGTTCACTTACCATACTCTTTATGATTGATTTATCAACTCATCTTCAACAGTTTGTGGCAGAAAATTCCAGATTCTACCCACCCTTCGATAAGGAAATGTTTTATATATTTTGTTTTAATCACCCACTGTATCATGCTGTGTACCTACACAAAATGTACTACAATAGTTTAAGAAGGCAGATCACCAACTCCTTCTCCAGGACAATAAATGCTAGCTCAGCAAGTAAAACCCAAATTTCCTGAACCAGTTAAAAATTCTTTTTATAATTATCTTAAATTTGTTTCCTCTTACTGTCTCATTGACCAATGGATATGATCTCAGGATATATCTGGCCGATTTGCCACATTGTCTGGTAGGTGCATCATGTTGGGGCAGTACAGGAGCAACTTGATTAGAAAAACGGTCTTCAGTACTACTGCAAGGATACTGTTAAAATGCAAAGACTTTGATCTGTTCGCTATGCTCGGCTGTTGTCTTATATCAAATGAAATGGTCTGACTTTAGACATGAAATGATAAAGGAGTAAAGCTTGCTTTATCCATTGAAATCACTTTTTAAAAATCTGCAGAAACAGGTTGCACAGATGTGTATCACTGGTATTTGTTTTGTGAGACAACTTTACAGACGTGCAGAGAACCACAAAATTAGTGTATTTTATGCATCTGTTGGGGAAGGAGAAAAATCAAGGACAACAAAAGCATAGTTTATATTTACAACAACAACAATTAGCAAGGGAGAATGTGTTGATCAGTGCTGTATCGTGAACGCTGTGACTGGTATTGAACATTCCTGGGTTAACGGTGAGATATAGAAGCTCTTTTAGGTAGAAGATTATTTAAAGACATTCATGGAAGTAGTCCAATTGCATATTATCATTCTATATTGTGACCCTGTACTTCCTTGTGTTTTTCTATGGACCTGCTCATCTTTCTGCTACTTGCTCACACCTTGTTAGATGCAAGCATTATGAGACATGCAGCAGATGGTGGTGGTTTTGGAGCCACACCATGACTCAGGTGTCCAAATACTGGAATTGTAGCTTTAGTATTCCCATGGTGTGCTTGACATAAAGCTGTGTGGTGGCATAGGCCTCATTGTATCCACACTCTGTTGCTATGTGAAGGATTCTAATTAGCATCCTGAGCCATGGCTGCTCCTAAGAGCTATTTTTTAAATTCATTCTAAACTATTAAATGCTGCGGCAATCAAAGTGGTATGACTGCTCCCTGGATAATAGGCATTGATGTGCATGGTGTTTTTCCCCAGTGTGTAAAGTATGTGGAACATTTGGGCGTTGCTGGTTAAGCCAGCATTTATTGCCCAGAGGGCAGTTAAAATTCAACCACATTGCTGCAGCTTTGCGGTCACATGTAGGGTAGGCCAGGCCAGATAAGGATGGCAGTTTTCTTCCCTAAAGGACATTAGTGAACCAGTTGTGTTTTTTCTGATGATCGACAATGGTTTCATGGTCATCATTAGATGCTTAATTCCAGATTTTTATTGAATTCAAATTCCACCTGGCAAGATTCAAACCTCGGTCCTCAGAACATTACCTGGATTAACAGTCCAACTATAATATCACTGGGCCCTCTGCTCTCCTGTACAAATACATATTATTGTTGCTGTTGTCTGAAGTCATCCAAATAAATATGGAGCAGTATCTCTTTGTGTTGATGTATTGCATTTAATACTTTGAGAAGGTATGGGCTAGGGGTAATGTCACCAGTAATCACAGAAGATACAAAAGCTTAAACACATGTACCGATAGGTTCAAGAACAACTTTCTCCCCGCTGTAGTTAGACTTCTGAATGGACCACTGAAATTTCAAATCTAATGTTGATCTTACTTTTTGTGCAGCTTCTTTGTAGCTATAACTTTATATTCCTCACTCTGTTCTATTACCCTATGATCTTTGTATGATTTGACCTGTTTGTACTGCACACAACTTTTCACTGTACCTAGGTGCATATGATAATAACGGATCAAATCAAAGAACCCCAGGCTAATATTCTGGGGACATCATTTGAATCCCACATGGCATATGATGAAATTTGATATTTAATATGAATGACAGCTTAATAGTTACCATTGTCATTGTCATAAAGACCCAACAGGTTCACTAATATCCTTTAGGAGAGGGAAATCTGCCAGCCCCATGTGGTCTAGCCTGCATGCAATTTCTCTGGGCATTTCTGGTTGGGCAAAAAATACTGGCCTAACTGCCAGAGCCTACATCCTATGAACAATTTTCTAAAAACTAAATAACCCATATTTTTGTCAGGTTGAGTCCACCTGGAATTGCCTTGAAAATAGTGGAAAAGGATTAATGAAATGGATAGTTCAAACCCACCAACACTCTCCCATAATTGTTGTATCGTTGGACTCCTTCTGTAAGTAGATTTGGTTCTATACTTTTCAATGCAGTCAGGAAATACGGGGAGCCTCAGTTCTGACTGAGGACCCAAAAAGGAAATAGCCATATGACCCTAGAACTCTCTTATTGATAGTCTTTGAGTGAAATAAAAGTTGTTTAGTTTCAGTAGTTCAGTGTTGTACTGTAAGTTGCATGTGTTTTGGCCACAGTGATTAATAATAAGGCTCTGTCCTGAAAAGGTAAGTTGGCCATTACATTGATCACTTTAACTGTTGAGATATTTTTGATTGGAGATGCATTGGAAATCATTATTTTCCCCATGGGAAAAGTGCTTTTATGCATTTAGAATCAAAAAGAACATTATTTGGGATCTCTGTAGTAATAATCTGATCTAACTGCTCAGAGACCTTTTAAATTGGAAACAAATCCGTTCAATATCTTTGACTTGGAGAAAAGAAGCCATCATCTACTCCTGGACTGGTTTGATTGACAGGATATTCGGTGTAGCTTAGAAGAAAATGTCATTTGAAACTGCAAAACCAGTTGTTTGATTTCCCAAAGTTTCCTTTGGCAGCTGAGCCCATTGTGAATGCTTGGCTGAGTTTCAAAAACTATGAAATCACTTACCTCCAGCGGGTTATGTTCACATTTTGACAGTGTTATGAGATTATTGAAGGATTATCTATTTTGAGGAGGTAAGGGAATAAATCTTTGTGTTTAGGACTGATTGACAACTTGAAGGATTATTTTCTGGATGGCTTTTTTTCATAAGCTTCCTTCAACATGTAGCGTGCTTAAAGTGACAACACTCTAAGATAGTGAGAAATTTGCTTTTTAAGTGATCTTTTCAAAGATTTAATGACAAATGGAAACTGAATGAATATCTGTGTGGATAAATGAGGACGTGAAGATGACGTGCAGTACGAAGGGACATGAATAGTGTATTAGAATCTGAGGGAGCATGGAAGGTGAATGAGGAGTATCATGGGCTCTGGAGGGGGCATGTGTTTATAAGAAACATGGAGGGGTTTGGGGAACATGGAGAGATGTGAGGGGGCATGGAGTAAGAATGCTGAGTATGAGGAGGTATTGAGGGAATTTGGAACAATATGCGAAGACATCGTGGGCACGTGTGGTGGGTGGGAGGGTGAGAGTTTGAAAGTCAGACATTCAGCAACTGGTCCAATATCCAAGTAACTGGAGATGGGCATTGCAGCCTGCCAGCCTTGGGAAGTTTCTGCCTCAATCTTCTGACCTGACCTTTTTCATGAAAACCTAGCCCCATGTATGTAGTTGCAGTAACCATCTTTGTGGTCTTAGATCCTTCAGTAACATGACAAGGAGTGAACAATTTGAGGCCTCTGCAGTTGGTATTCAGCTTTTTCTTTATTAAGAAACATGATGACAGTCTGTTTCCTGGGGGGAAAAAATGGTGTTAGTATTAGATTTTTTTTATTTGTTCAAGGGATGTGGGTATCTTTAGCTAAGCCAGCATTTATTGTCCACCCCGATTGCTCTAGAGAAGGTGGAGGTGAGCTCTTTATTGACGATGGTAATGCCATGGAATATTAAGGGGAAATGGGATTGATTTTTCTTTTGTTTGAGGTAACCATTGTCTAGCAATTGTTACTTGTTATCAACTTAAGCTTGCATGTTGTTCATGTGTTGCTGTATATGGACCCAGATGGTTCAGTATCAAAGAGAGGTCTACGCCTTTTTGTCATTTGTATAAATGTTTTAGATATGAATGTAGAAGCTATGGTTAGTAAGTTTGCAGATAACGCCAAAATTGGTGGTGTCATGGACAGTGAAAAAGGTTATCTCAGAATACAACAGGACCTTGATCAGATAGGCCAATGGGCCATAGAGAGGCAAATGGAGTTTAATTTAGATAAGTGTGAGGTGTTGCATTTTGTTAAGGTAAACCAGGACAGGTCTTAAAGAGTTAATAGTAGGGCTGTGGAGAGTGTTGCCAAACAAAGAGACTTTGAGGTGCACGTTCACAGTTCTTTGGAGGTGAAGTTACAAGTGGACAGGGTAGTGAAGAAGGTGTTAGTGCACTGACTAATGAAGGTAAGTGTATCAGAGTATAGGAGTTGGTGTGTCATGTTGCGGCTGTACAAGACATTGATTAGGCCACATTTGGAATACTGCTTTCAATTCTGGTCTTCCTGCTTTGGGAAAATGCTTTTAAACTTGAAAGGTTGCAGAAAAGCATTACAAGGATGTTGCCAGAGTTGGAGGGTTTGAGCCATAGAGAGAGAATAGGATGGGTCTATTTTCCCTGGAGTGTTAGATGTCGAAGGGTGACCATATAGAGGTTTATGAAACATGAGGGGCATGGATAAGGGGAATAGCCAAGGTCTTTTTCCCAACGTAGGGGAGTCCAAAATTAGAGGACATGGATTTAAGGTGAGAGGGGAAAGATTTAAAAGGGACCTAAGAAGCAACTTTTTCAAGCAGAGGGTGATGCGTGTATGGAATGAACTGCCAGAGGAAGCAGTGAAGACTGGTACAATTACAACACTTAAAAGGCATCTTTATGGGTACATGAACAGAAAGGGTTTAGAGGGATATGGCCTAAATGCTGGCAAATGGGACTGGATTAATTTAGGATATATGGACAGGTTCGACTGAAGGATCTGTTTCCATGCTGTACAACACTATGACTCTATAACTCTAAATCACGAATGGTGCTGAACATTGTGTAATCATCAACAAATAAGCCCACTTCCGATCTTATGATGAAAGGTGTAGCAATTATAATGAGTCAGTCAGGTGGACCTCATGGAGTATGAGCTCCCTGATGGTGGCTGTTAATCTGGTCCAATCAGGGAACCCTAGCTGACAGATATAAACAGGAGTGTCAGAGATTCTGTTCACTCTGAGGAAGATTGATTAGTGTCAAGGACTTTGCACATGTAAATAAAGGGTGACTTGGTGACAGGATATGGCCTCTGTGCTGTTATTTCAAAGGGAAGGTCATTGATGAAACATCTGAAATAACTGGCCTAGGGCACTATCCTAAGGAACTCCTGCAGTTATGTCCTGGAACTGAGATGATTTATACAGAGTTGAGCAAAGGAACTGTTTATTTATTTACTTTGCAAAATCTAATTACAAAGAGAACAAAAGCTGAACCATTTAATTCATTCAAATAAATGGCTGAAATTTTTCCAGCAATTAATTTACACAATAATTATGTACATATGATCTAGGAGAAAAGTAGGCCACAAGCCTCCTCAACAACTCAATAAGATTCTGACTGATCTGATTGTATTTGGGAGTTGATGGAAATGTAGAATTGCAGTCTTTGATTCCCTTGCCCAATAGAATCAATCTATTTCTGCCTTAAAGGTATTCTATGGCCTTGCCTTCACTGTCTTTTCAGACAGAGTGTTCCAACATTGTACAACTCTCTAAGAAAGAAGATCCTCTCATCTCTCTAAAAGAATGACTTCTCACTTTAAAACAGGATCCCCTGGTTCGAAACAAACCCACAACAGTAAACAGTAAACATGTCCACCTTGTCAAGAGCATTCATGATCTCATAAAATTCAATCAAATAATCTCTCTCTCTTCTAAACTCCAGTAAAAACTAGCCAATCCTGTCCAATCTGTCCTTGTAAGACAATTTGCTCATTCTAGGTTTCAATCATGTAATTTTTTTTCTCTAGAATAACACGTATTTGCATTTTTCTTTAAATAAGGAGACTAAAACTGTGCACAATATTTGAGATATGAGCTCACTAATGCCCTCGATAACTGAAGCATAAGATCCCTACTTTTATGCTCACTTCCCCATGTAATGAAAGATAGTATCCCTTTAGCTTTCTTAATCACTTACAGTGTCTTCATACAAATGTTTAGTGGTGCATGCAATAGAACACCTAGATCCCTCTGCACCTCCAAATTCTGCAGTTGTTCTCCATTTAATTAATGCTGAGTTTTCTTATTCTTCTTCCAAAGTGAACAACTTGACATTATATATATTATAATCCATCTGCCAGATTTTTTTCCCACTCATTTATCTACATCAGTCTGTAGAGATAGCAACAAAGGACTCACATTCATTCCCCCCACCCACACATCAATGAATTCCGTTCACATTTGGACGTCAAACACTCTTTCGCCGCCTCTGCCTCCATGTCTATTTCTTTAACGAGCAGTCTAAACCACCCTCTGCGGACCCCTTCTCCCACCTCCAACACACCATATCCTCCTGGACACCACCCACAGCCTCCTACCCTCCCTTGACCTCTTTATTTCCAACTCCCGTCGTGATATTGATTGCCTCAACCTCTTCACCCTTCTCACTCACTCCAACGTCTTCCCCCACAGAATGTGCAGCCCTCTGCTCCCTCCGCTCCAACCCTAACCTCACCATCAAACCGGCAAATAAGGGGGAGGGGGGGCACAGTAGTGGTATGGCACACTGACCTATACATTGCTGAGGCCAGGCACCACTCCTCTGACACCTTCTCCACACCTCATCTTCACTATGGACATCCAATCCCTGTACACTTGCATTCCCCATGCAGATGGCCTAAAAGCCCTTCTCTTCTTCCTGTCCTGCAGGCCCAACCAGTCGGCTTCCACACACGCCCTCATCTGCTTAACTGAACTTGTCCTTACCCTTAACAACTTCTCCTTTAACTCATCCCACTTCCTACAGACTAAGGGGTTGGCCATGGGAACCCACATGGGCCCAAGCTATGCCTGCCTCTTCATAGGATACATGGAACAGTCCCTCTTCTGGCACTATCCTCCACCTCTTCCTCCACTACATTGATGACTGTATTGATGCTGCCTCGTGCTCCCACGAGGAGCTTGAACAGTTCATCAACTTTACTAACACCTTTCACCCCAACTTCAAATTCACCTGAACCATCTCAGATACATCCCTCTCCTACCTGGACCTCACTGTCTCCATCTCTGGTGACTGCGTCAAAACTGACAAGCCCACCGACTCCCACAGCTACCTGGATTGCAACACCTCTCCCCTACCTTCCTGCAAGAATGTGATCCCCTACTCCCAATTTCTCTGCCTTCGCTGCGTCTGCTCCCATGATGGTGCATTGTACTCCCGCACACCCCAGATGTTCCTCCTATGTCAAGGGCCATAACATCCCCCCTCCAGTGATCAAAAATGACCTCAACCACATCTCTTGTGTTTCCTGTACTTCTGCTCTCACATCCCCTTCCTCCAACAAAAATAAAGAGAGAATCCCCCTTGTCCTCACATATCACCCCACCAACCTCCACATCCAATTTATCATTCTCCGTCACTTCCACCACGTACAATCCGACCCCACAACCAAAGAAATATTTTGTTCCCCACCCCTATCCGCCTTTCATAGGGGCCACTCTCTCCGCAACTCCCTCATCCACTCCACACTCCCCATTAACTGCACTACCCTGGCACCTTTCCCTGCAACCGCAGGAAGTGCTACACCTGCCCGTTCACCTGCCCCCTCACCTCCATTCAAGGCACAAATCAAACCTTCCACATTAGACAGGGGTTCACCTGCACATCCATCAACTTGGTCAACTGTACCCGCTGCTCCCAATAAGGCCTCCTCTACATCAGTGAGAACAAGCAGAGACTTGGAGATCGTTTTGTAGAGCATCTGCGCTCTGTACACAACAAACAATAACACCTTCCGGTCGCCAACCATTTTAACTCCCCTCCCACTCCCTGGGTGACATGTCCATCCTGGGCCTCCTCCAGTGTCACAATGGTACCACCCGCAAACTAGAGGAGCAACACCTCATATTCCACCTCGGGAGCTTACAGCCCGATGGCCTAAACATCAAATTCACCAGTTTTAAAATCTTTCCAGGCCTGGCCTCATCCCATGCCCAAACCACCCTGTCATCCCCGCCTCCTTGACCTGACACAACCTGTCCATCATCTCTCCCACCTATCCGCCCCTCCCACCTCACTAACGAATCCCCACCACTGCCTACCTGCACTCACCTATCACCATCCCACCTACCTTGCCCAGCCACACCCCTCTTCTCTCCATTTATTTGTGATCTCCCTTCTCCTTCCCCATTACTAAAGAAGGGTCCTGACCCAAAATAACAAGGTGTAGAGCTGGATGAACACAACAGGCCAAGCAGCATCAGAGGAGCAGGAAAGCTGACGTTTCAGGTCTAGACCCTCAGAAATGGGGGAGGGGAAGGGGATTCTGAAATAAATAGGGAGAAAGGGGGAGGCGGATAGAAGATGAATAAAGGAGAAGATAGGTGGAGAGAAGACAGACAGGTCAAGGAGGCGGGGTTGGAGCCAGTAAAGGTGAGTGTAGGCGGGGAGTTAGGGAGGGGATAGGTCGGTCCAGGGAGGAAGGACAGGTCAAGGAGGCGGGATGAGGCTAGTCGGTAGGAGATGGGGGTGGGGCTTGAGGTG
>NC_063347.1:33627841-33629409 GCF_021869965.1 Rhincodon typus
CCTCTTCGACCTGTTTGTTTCCTCTCCACCTATCCTCTCCTCTATCCCTCTTCTATCCGCCTCCCACTCTCTCCCTATTTATTTCAAAACCCCCTTCCCCTCCCCCTTTTCTGATGAAGGGTCTAGGCCCGAAACGTCAGCCTCTCTGCTCCTATGATGCTGCTTGGCCTGCTGTGTTCATCCAGCCCTGCACCTTGTTGTCTCGGATTCTCCAGCATCTGCAGTTCCTACTATCTCTCATGATCTAATTGGATGATGGGTTTGAGTGTCAGCCTTCCTGCTCCTCTGATGCTGTTTGGCCTGCTGTGTTCATCCAGCTCTACACCTTGTTATCTCAGATTCTCCAGCATCTGCAGTTCCTACTATCTCTGAAACAATTTTAACCCCACTGCGAAGACTCTTCTAAGGATGCTTACCCTGAAGAAGTTACCCTCCTCCCTCCAGAAAAACCTCAGTGGATCTCTCTCCCACTGCAACTCTCTCGTAATCTCTTCAGCCTTGAAACTGCTCGACCACGTCCTGAAGCAAACCAGGTACTACAGCCACATCACCTTTCTTAGTACCTGCCTATGGAACCAGATCATCCCCAATGGACTACAGTCCACATTCAGGCCTTCCCAATTTGGCCCCGACCGTGACAATGTCTACATTCAGAACATTGAGACCCTTCAGAACTGTTTCTCCCTGCAACTCCTAAAACACACACTCGCAGCAATGCGCTGGCATCTCCTGGCACTACAATCAAGCCTCCCTCTCCCAGACCTGCAAAGGACCTCTCCTGTTTTTTATTCTTCGTAGGATCCAAAACCTGAACTCACAATTCTACTCAGCTTTATTGGACACAAAAAACCGTAAGTACAGTAAACTTACTGGTGCCTACCACCCAAAACGGGCTTCCTCCATCTCCCAAAACCCCAACCCTACTCAGGACCTTCCCCACAATGTGCCTGCCGCCATTGGCCATGTGGCCACTGTTGGAGCAACCACGGATGATGTCACATCCTCCGCCACCGGGTACACAACTTCCGGCACAGCAAACGCCATCGACACCGCTGCTGATGCCACTGCCTCGATTTCCGAGGCCAACACCACAGAAACCGAGGACGCACCTACCGTCAACGCTGTTGTCGCCTCCTACCCCACTCCGCCCACCACCGACGGTGCTCCGCTCACCACTGACGCCGACGCAACTCTGCCCATCGCCAACGCCGATGCAACTCCACCCACTGCCAACGCCGATGCAACTCTGCCCACCACCGCCGATGCAACTCCGCCCACAGCCAACGCAACTCTGCCCACAGCTGATGTCGCTCCGCCCACCACCTCCACAGCCAGCAGCTCCAGAGGAGACAGCAGCACCCAGCCCTGCCGCGTCTTCACCATGCCCCCAGACCTCCCCCTTACTGAGGACGAATGGTCAGTCCTCAGGAAAGGGCTCACCTTTGTACTCCTCCACCCACACATCAACGAATACCGGTCACGTTTGGACATAGAGCAGTTTTTCCGCCACCTTCGCCTCCACGCTTATTTCTTCAACTGTGAGCCTAACCCTCCCTCTACTGACCCCC
>NC_063347.1:33629509-33708037 GCF_021869965.1 Rhincodon typus
CCCCCTCCTCCTGGACACCACCCCAAAGCCTCCTACCCTCCCTCGACCTCTTCATCTCCAACTGCCGTTGTGACATCAATCGCCTCAACCTCTCCACTCCTCTCACCCACTCCAACCTCTCCCCCGCAGAACGTGCAGCCCTCCGATCCCTCCGCTCCAATCCCAACCTCACCATAAAACCCGCGGACAAGGGAGGCGCAGTTGTAGTATGGCGCACTGACCTCTACATCGCTGAGGTCTGACGCCAACTCTCCGACACCTCCTCCTACTGCCCCCTTGATCATGACCCCACCCCCGACCACCAAACCATCATCTCCCAAACCATCCACAACCTCATCACTTCAGGTGACCTCCCACCCACAGCATCCAACCTCATTGTTCCCCAACCCCACACCTCCTGCTTCTATCTCCTTCCCAAAATCCACAAACCTGACTGCCCTGGTCGACCCATTGTCTCCACCTGCTCCTGCCCCACCGAACTTATCTCCACCTATCTGGACTCCATTTTCTCCCCCTTGGTCCAGGAACTCCCTACCTACGTCCGTGACACCACCCACACCCTCCACCTCCTCCAGAACTTCCAATTCCACGGTCCCCAACACCTCATCTTTACCATGGACGTCCAGTCCCTATTCACCTGCACTCCCCATACAGATGGCCTAAAGGCCCTCTGCTTCTTCCTGTCCCGCAGGCCCGACCAGTCCCCCTCCACTGACACCCTCATCCGCTTAGCAAAACTCGTCCTCACCCTCAACAACTTCTCTTTCAATTCCTCCCACTTCCTACAGACAAAGGGGGTGGCCATGGGTACCTGCATGGGCCCAAGCAATGACTGCCTCTTTGTAGGTTACGTGGAACAATCCCTCTTCCGTACTTACACTGGCCCTAAGCCCCACCTCTTCCTCCATTACATTGATGACTATATCGGCGCCGCCTCGTGCTCCCATGAGGAGCTCGAACAGTTCATCCACTTCACCAACACCTTCCACCCCAACCTTAAGTTCACCTGGACCATCTCTGATACCTCTCTCTCCTTCCTGGACCTCTCTGTCTCCATCTCCAGCAACCACCTAGAAACCGATATCCATTTCAAGCCCACCGACTCCCACAGCTACCTAGAATACACCTCCTCCCACCCACCTTCCTGCAAAAATGCCATCCCCTATTCCCAATTCCTTCGCCTCCACCACATCTGCTCCCAGGACGAGGCATTCCACTCCTGAAAATCTCAGATGTCCTCGTTTTTCAGGGACCGCAACTTCCCCCCCTCAGTGGTTGAGAACGCCCTCCACCGTGTCTCCTGCAACTCATCCCTCACACCCCGTCCCCGCAATAACAACCAAAACAGAATCCCCCTCGTCCTCACGTACCACCCCACTAACCTCCGGATCCAACGCATCATCCTCCAACACTTCCGCCATCTGCAATCCGACCCCACCACCAAAGATATTTTTCCCTCCCCACCCTTATCTGCTTTCAGGAGGGACCACTCTCTCCATGACTCCCTTGTCCGGTCCACACTCCCCTCCAGCCCCACCACACCCGGCACTTTTCCCTGCAACCGCAGGAAGTGCTACACCTGCCCCTGCACCTCCCCCCCTCACCCCCATCCCAGGCCCCAAGAAGACTTTCCACATCAAGCAGATGTTCACCTGCACATCTGCTAATGTGGTATACTGCATCCGCTGTTCCCATTGTGGCCTCCTCTACATTGGGGAAACCAAGCGGAGGTTTGGGGACCGCTTTGCAGAACACCCTACGCTCGGTTCGCAATAAACAACTGCACCTCCCAGTCGTGAACCATTTCAACTCCCCCTCCCATTCCTCAGACGACATGTCCATCCTGGGCCTCCTGCAGTGCCACAATGATGCCACCCGAACATTGCAGGAACAGCAACTCATATTCCGCTTGGGAACCCTGCAGCCCAATGGTATCAATGTGGAGTTCACAAACTTCAAAATTTCCCCTCCCTCTACCGCATCCCAAAACCAAATCTGGCTCGTCCCCGCCTCCCTAACCTGTCCCTCCTCCCACCTATCCCCTCCTCCCACCTCAAGCCCCACCCCCATCTCCTACCTACTAACCTCATCCTGCCCCCTTGACCTGTCAGTCCTCCCTGGACTGACCTATCTCCTCCCTAACTCCCCACCTACACTCACCTTTACTGGCTCCATCCCTGCCTCTTTGACCTGTCTGTCTCCTCTCCACCTATCCTCTCCTCTATCCATCTTCTATCCACCTCCCCCTCTCTCCCTATTTGTTTCAGAACCCCCTTCCCCTCCCCCATTTCTGAAGAAGGGTCTAGACCCGAAACGTCAGCCTTCCTGCTCCTCTGATGCTGCTTGGCCTGCTGCGTTCATCCAGCTCTACACTTTGTTATCTCAGATTCTCCAGCATCTGCAGTTCCTACTATCTCTTATTCCATTCCTCTATTCCTTTTCTCATTATTTCTAACTGACAGGTTGAAGTGTCGCATGGTCCCGGAACTGGAAGGCTTTATGAGAATTGCTTACAATTATAATTGTTCTTTTTTTCCTTAAGTTTTTAAACATAAATGTTTAAACTTACTGTATGAACAGTCGTCTTCCAACAATGTCAAAAAGGAAAGCAAATTTATCAAGAATAAAGCGTGACTCATACGAAGTTACGCATTTAGTGCTGGACACAATACATTTCAGTGTTTTGCAGGCGATAGTCTGTAAAGTTATGTTTAAATATGCTAGGTCTCTTTTTCGGGTTCCTGCTGGTCCACGTTGTATTAAATTGATCTTGAAATAGCTTTGCAATTTGGACTTTTAACTGTTTAACCAGTTGGTTTTCTTTAATGCGTTGTTTTTGTGTGATTACTGCTATTATTTCGCAACCTTTCAGAAGGGGAACATGAGTTCGCTGCTGACACGGATCTGAAATTAGCAGCAAATCATTGGAAATTGAAACTGCGTCTCAAATAAGTTCGACAGCGGCTTGTATCATTTTGCTTAGCAAAATATTTAATGTTCAACGGTGCTGAGAATCCCCGGAGTTTTTGCATTTCATAGAGAATGGTTGGGCAATATATCCTTTATCTAGCATTTTTTAGGAATACATCCAAGCGATTTGTCAGATGCTGAAACTCATTAACTTCCCCTTGGCGCTCGCAATGTGTCTGCTGTGCTCATTGTGCCAAGCTCTGGCGCTTTCTCTTCACTAATGCGACGCTTTTTCTGCTCGTTCGGGGAAACAAATTACTTTCCAAAAGATCGCGAGGGATGTTTTGATGAGAATTTCATTTGTACCGAGCTGGAAGGCCCTGTAGTTAACATTTGGTGGACTTAATTGGACTTTTCTTTTTCCCCTTTAAAATCTGAAGCTACTCTACTAATCCCTCATTTGTAATCAATTGTGTTGACTAAACAAAAGTATAGGTCGTTCTTTCTTCCTGTTCCAGACAATCCTTTGTTGAGTTTAACTGCCCTATTATGAAGTGATCCTGGTAGTATAGATGTACTCGATTGTTGACAGTTCATTATTGCGCTTTTGTCCATTTAATCATTCTCTCTGTGTTTTGCATGTGCATACAATAATGAGCTCCGTTGTCAATTAACATGTTTCTAGGAGCAAAACTGGTTGCTCAGATGTTTTAACAAGAAGCGCAGAGAAAAGGGCAACGCGCTGTCTTGAGGTTGTTTACTTCCCAGCACTTTCTCAATGCACCAGGTTACTGCCAGTCCTGACACTGACCCGGGTCTTCCGCGCGGTCCTAGTGCATCATGAGTCTCCACAACAAGGAGCCATGGCAAATGGTTTAATACAAGAGACAAACTAAAACTCTACTTGAAAGGGTTGTTGATTGTACTTTGTCTTTCGTTCCATATCGGAATCTCAGCAAATCTTTAGATTCGCTCTCCTGTCAGCCCCATTCAATTTTAAACACACTGTTTTATAAAGTTTGAATGACTGTTCTGCGCTTGCTGTGCTTTATCCATGCGGATCGAACGATATCGATAGTGTTTCGGAAACCCGAGAAAGGCTTTTCCACTCCTCTTAGAATTGCGGCGCAAGCGAATTCCCTTGAATGGTTCTCACTAAATTATTATTGTTTCTGTATTATTGTTTCTGTCTCCATTTTACCAGCTCTTTAGGATACACCAACCTCTGAATCATAACTTGTGACGCTGAAAAGTTCATAACGAATTTGGTAGACATCCTGGTTGTAATAAACAATAAGAGAACTAGATTCCATTGCATTTTTTTTTGTAAATGACATTGGGCACTGATAGCCGTAGTTACACGGCTTCCTCCCGATGTTGCAGGGATGGGCGGTAGCTGGGCGATCATGATAATCTTCCTGATCACATAAAGTTTGTTCTCAAATGGAGTAGGGAGAGAACCTGCAACTGGACTCCAGTGCAAAAATGCACTTCGTATCTTCGCCGGAAACTTCCTGTGCTCAGAAACTCGTCACCTGCAAACGCCATTAGGTGAGAACTGCCCGGCTAATCGAGCACATATTGCTGATTTTTAACAAGTACGGCGGACACAATACAATGGTGCAATCCTGAGAATAGGAAGGATATAAGCATACTATTGTTGCAACAGTAACATGGTTTTTAATAATCTCGACTTTTTTTTGCTTATGATTACTGATACTGAAAGGTTATCTGTGGCTATCGATTGTGCTTTTGTTTTCAATTCCGAACATGCTGAAAGTTTGCTAAAATTAGATCTCTGCGAGGGCCAGCAGTATCATAACTGCTTCTGTAATTATACACGACAGGAATTATTAACAGCGGCCACAGAGCCTATCAGTAAAGTCCAGACGTCCTGCACTACGATTGAGAAGTAACTTTATCGTAACCGCTTCTCTCCGTCTAAAATATTTGATGAGTTTCAAGCTGGAGTTGGCGCACTCAAGTGGGACATTGTCACACACCTGATCCCTCTAAAGACATTTTAATAGTATTTTATACTGATCATTGATGTTATTCAAGTTGATATGAAAAAAATGTTTTGCCATGTTAGATGCTCGCCAATTACATAAATCGTTTTACCGTTATTAATTATGCAGATGTCAACTGTTCAAACCTTAAATATGATCACGTTGAGTCCTCTGCATCATAAATAAATGTTTGGTTTTTGTGAAAATAGCACTGGTTTGTAGTTTCTCAGGCCTTAAGTAAATGTATAAATCTGAGAAGAGGTATATAAAATGTTGGTGTATACTCATATTGCAAGTATATTTAATAATAAAACCCTTTGTTTTAAATGGAACTGGGATTGTGGATAAACCGCAGCGAAACGATAACTGGGGATTTTCTTAAATAAACTAAAATATCGATACAAAATCAAACACGGTTAACATTGTTCGAGTGCGGGGATGAAGTGCAGAGAAACCTATCATCAACAATCGTTAAGAGGATAATCATTCTGAACAATCAATACCAAATATTCCACTGAAAGCAATGAACACGATATATTGTATCAGGCTTTTCTTTTGGTATAACATTGTTTTAATTCATTGTTTTGCACTGCGGAACCATTAGCATCCTTCCAGTGAAATCACCCTGGTATTGTGTAAATTATAAAACGTTAAAATACCCTAACATGTAGTGGGTAAGGTCAAGTTTGATGCTTTCCTAATTGCCACCAAAAATGAAACAAAATAATATGAAAGTGTCGATTTAGCTCCTCTAACGTATAATTTCGTCTTCGCTTTGGAGAACCTCGAAACAATCCCATTATAACGATGATACATTTTCAGTCGACAAATCAGCATTACATGAATTCTGGTCACTAGCGACAAATCACAATTTGAGGAAATTTACAAAGAATGTCTCTCAAATTGACCGGAATTTGCCAGACTAAACTGTTTTTGGTTATCGTGAAGAAACAAGTTGACAAATAGCAGTTATCTGCAAAAGGCACGATTGCTGTTGACATTATAACCTGGCAGAAGTGTCACAGTATTTATACAAAGGCGGTCAGAAATCTACTTGCACCTATGGATTGGATAGTATACGTGCTGTATAAATGTACAAAGTAAGTACGGAGGCATACTCCAACATTTATATACAGTGTGCATGCGCATCTACACAGGCTGGTGTTTGGAATGGGGATGGATTCAGCAATGCTTTTTGACTTTTTCAGATTGTTGTTTCTCCAGGTTTGCTCTTGATTGTATCTCCCCAGGATGCAAAAATATCTCCCAGTTGCCAATTAAAACCTGAGGTGTCAGTCAGCTGTATTTATGAATATGGTGTAACCAGCCCTGTAAATAAATCTGGGCATGTTTATTCCTTTAATCCACCCTGACCTGCTGCGACTAGTTTCCCAATTTGTGCTTGCATCTTTAACAAACATTATGAAGTAAGTATACTTGGGATGTGGGGAATTTCAACTCACAGCAGTGGTTGCGTTGACATTTTTAAACTTAGCCGTGCAACTGAAGGCTACTGTAAGTTTCACTGATATTGCAATGGGCCCAGACTTCTTGGAAGTTACTTCCAAAACACTTCATTGTATTGTAACCAATGGCAACACATAACACTGCAATTTGTGAGGAATAATTTGAGCTTCGTTTTTGGTCAGCTGAAAGTGTTAGAGAGTCGTTCAGTTCAAACATTGTTTTTCACTCCACACACCGAAGTGCAAGATCTGTGAATTGTGCATGTAATAATCCATAGAACGCCACCTCGGTACACATATAACTTGGAAATGTATGTATCTGTGAACGTATGTTGAATATGTAACTTTTTGAAAGACGTTATTTTCACTATCGGAAATGGTTGAAAGGGGAACCGTATTTCGGAAGAGAAAGCCAGTTTGCAGCTAACAGAAGGGGAGGTTGCCGCATCTTCAAGGTCCAAGGATTAAAATAAGACATTTTCCTAGATATTCTGGGATAAATGCGATTTTTTGGAGGGAGCATCTGTCGTAGTCGGTGTTACACGAGCTTCCAGGGCCATTATTGTCAATAGTTGTAATGCGTTCACCGCCAATGACAAAAGTAGAACACAAAGTTTGAACGTGTGTACAAGCCGCAGTTGTACCTGTTCCGTTTGGTCTTTGCAAGCTAGCACATCGATTGTGGGATGATCGTTGCGATGAAGTAGCGCAGAACACTCGCTTGTTTGAGGAAGTCAGTGGTTTTTGCCACTGGGACACAAGGAGCCAGCATCATATAGACTTTCACTTTTTGATCTTGTGTTGAAGCAAGCGTCTGTCAGTGGCTACTGAAAAAAGTCTAAGAAAGAGAGACAGTAACTTTTTGTTTCTACAATATATGATATGAGGTACATTGAGGCGCAAGGACCAGAAAAAAGCCTCAAAAGACCAGTGAAGATTTGCCGCGTGTGCAATGTGGTAAACCATATATAATTGCAATTTTCATCATCAACGTGCAGCAAGCAGTAATAGATCGATCTGTAGCAGAGAGTTTTGTGCCTAACAAGGTTCTTAAATATAATTAGTAAACCGCTTTTGTTTCGATTTTAATTAAAATAACACGTTTCACTCAAAAGCACATGACGGTATCTTTACAGCCCAGTCTTGCAGCCACCAAGATTAACCCACTCAATTAACTGTAAAAAGGTGTACATGCAATTCTCTTCAAATTATTGGCCTTTTAATCAGTCCCTGGACAGTCTCACCGTTTACTGTTAACGGTTAATTTAAATTTCATTGAGAAACAGGGAGTGAGCAGCACGCAGCTGAGATGAAATCAGAATGTTGTTGGTACACTGGAATAATATTGTTCGTCTAGACGTGGGGAGAATAAATTATCCCGCATTAAAAGGAGCGAAACATGGGAAAGGGAGTTTTTTTGAAAACCCTTAGTACTTTATTATCCACTGTTACATCAAATTGGCTAATATGGAAATGCATTCTCCTGAGAGAGCTTGGCTGATTACTGCGAGTGCTGGTGGAAAGCGGGCTGTCTCTGACTGTTTTTGATTCGAGTTTCTTCTCAGGATCAAGTGTGCTATCATTTCATCACTGTACTCTAAAAATAAAACAGTAATTTGTTGCGGACAGCAGGTCGAGAAGAGACACTTAATCTACCTCGGTTAAAAACTCAATTACACAGACTGGACAATTTCGTAATCAATCGTAAAGAAAATATCCAGTCGCACAAATGGCCTCCAATCGCACTTTAATGAAATCGGATTCTCTCACCATTGGATTTATTTCAAATTTTAAAAACGGCAAACATACCGTATGGTTTCTATTTTCCAATTGCCCGCACCGATTAACAAACTCTCTCACCAGGTTTGTCCTAAAAGTTTTTGAAAGTGCCATCAAGATATTAACCCCATGAGAACTTTTATAAAAAGTGCGAAATCGCGTCAGTAAACAGCATATTTTTTTAACAAACTGTCTGTTTCGTCCTGTTGAAGTGACTTCGGACGCACAGTTTGAAACAAATTACGAAGTTAGTTTTTGGGATCAGTGTCTATATTTGCGTTAAAACTGGCCGTTTATTTTGTTTAGAAGATCACGAATATCTGCTTAGAAATCAATCAATCTGCATGACGTTTCACACTTTTATTTGCCTTCTTTTGCAACAAGTGAAATTTATGCGACTTAAGTGACGCGAAACAAGCAATTTGCGGCTTTTATTTGAACAAGTGGAATGCTGAGGAAAGACGAGATGCTGGGAAGAAGTCCACTGACCAATCTTCACTTTAAAACCATCGAGCTCGCCCATCTGCTCTGCGTGGAGACATGTTAACAGCTTTCCTTCCCTCCCTTGGCACAACACGTCTCCGAGTCACTTCTGAGTTGCCAGCAAAAGTAACAAAATGCTAGGTATTTGTACTTGAAACTGTTCGAAGCCGCATTTCGTGCAAACGAGCCGGTGTTTCCTAATCTCTATTGCGTTGTGTAAAAAAAAGCACTTCAAAATAAAGATAACATTTCAACAGAAATATGTGCAATATCTTATTGTTAAAAGTCAACAAATAATCTATCTTCGTATCAGTTTGTATCGTTGCCCAAAGTATTGTTCTTGTTTTGTGAATAAGCAGGGCAGCTATCGCTCCATATTTGCGTATCTGTGCAATTCAAATAAATGCAGAATTGAAAACTTTATTTTTTTTATTTTGCAGGTAAACACGTTCAATTTTTACAACGGGATTAAATTGTACAGAAATGCAAACGGATCAACGTCCTAACAAATACTTTAAAATGTAAGATTTACCAATCCACGGTAAGTTTCATTTATAAAATACTACAATACAGGAAAAATAATGATATAAGACATTTAATTAACATGAATATTTACATTACTATTGATTCACAACACTTTTGGAATATTGTAGGACTAAGACATGCTGTCGCTTCTCGGTAGTTTTTTTTCTGCACAGACTTCGATCCATTTAAACATACAAATTCAAGTGTGGAAAGTTATCTTATGAATTGTCCATTGTTGCATAACTGTGCGAAGTAAAGAGCATTGCAGTGCATCGAACAATCTCAAATAGTTCTTATTTCAAAATGCAATGTATAGAATTGATTGTCCGCCCAAAAACCCTAAATCGAAGTCTATAAAACTAACTTTGCCCCACCCTTGAACGTTCGTTCGCTGGGGCTGTGGCGGAATTACCGTCGTGTAATTTCCTTATATGCTTCTTCAAATCAAAGTTCCTGCAAAATCCTTTCCCACAAGCGCCGCAAGTGAAAGGCTTTTTGTCGTTGTGAGTATGCATATGAAACGTTAAATTATACACCTGATGGAATGCTTTGTTGCAGATATTACATTTAAACTGTTTTTCTCCGCTGTGAGTCAGTTTGTGATTCTTGTAGTTTCCTAGCGGAAAAGATAAAGAAACTCGAAGTTAGTGAAAGTCTTTTCCTCCACCAGGGTCAGGAGTTCACAATTAAGTTAATTTCAGATGAGGGAATTTCTATGTTAAGAAGAAGCAAAGCTTCATTAAGCAGTCTTGTGTTAGTTTGCCCGTATTGGAGTCAAGAAGTTGTCAAACTTTGTCTCAATCAACAGAGGACTGCATAAAACTGTCAGATTAGGAATTAGATAGAGGTCAAGCTTCTGACCCACAACCCAAATTAAGGAGCCGTATTAGAAGCAGGTTAGTTCAAAATGGCACGACTGATTTGAAATAGGTTGGATTCAGCCTGGCAGCTTTACCCGAGCCATGCTGCAGAAAAATGCTTTTTGATGGCACCGTTCCTTCCGATGATTTTCATTGTAAATAAGGAATACTAACTAGGCTTTTATGACGAGTGCACGAGTATCTAACAATGCATATAGTCCCCTGTTCTATCGTTCTAATTTCTTCTATAGTTCTGCGGTATGTATAATATGACAGTGTCTCTCAATGGAATTAGCCAGGCTAACGAATTAATGTTATTACATTTTAAATAAAGTAAATTAAACTAGAAAGTAGAGGCAGAATGGAACCATGCCTGTTATATTAATTTAGATACATATTAACGTTTTCCCGGAAAGGGACACCCATTTGTAGCAGGCACTGGCAAGACTATAGATCAACCTAGGGGTTAAATATGATGGATGCACGGAGCCGAACAGCTACTCGTGTGAAGACTAATTCCAATTAAGTAGACGCTACTTGAAAAGTACGGTACCTTTTTGGTGAAATCCTTTCCCACAGAACTCGCAAACAAAGGGTTTGTAACCAGCGTGGATCCGAATGTGAGTGTTTAGAGTGGAGCTTCGGTTGAAAGCTTTTCCGCACTGATTGCATTTATGAGGTTTCTCCTGAGAACGAATCGCAGAAGTCATTGGCGACCGACGGTCGGATAAGCACAGTTAAGCAGAAATGAAACGAACTGGGACAAACATGCAGCAAAGGCACAAGGCATGCGCAAAGTTTAGTCCCAAAACAGTATTATTATGTGAACAATTAAACGGGGATTTGGAAAAAAAAATTCCAAACTGAAACATGAGCTGACGTTATTTAAATACGATCGCATACAATATCTAGATAGTGTATGTACGTCATTTCTCATGTATTACTAGAACCATACACCAGAAAATGAAACGGTTAATAAGCTAATTAGGATATTGTTTAGTGTTAAACATCCTGGATAATAAACGAAGACGTGAGCACGTACCTGTGTATGGATTATTTTATGTCTGCACAGGGTACTGGCCTGTCGAAAACCTTTCCCACAGACCTTGCACACAAACGGTCTGGCCCCAGTGTGAACTGGCATGTGGCGTGTTAAGTTATAATGTGCGTTAAAAACCTGGAAAAGGAAGAAAAATAAAAACAATGAACATGTAATTTGTCTTGGAGCAAAACAGTTGATGTTGGTCTTGTCTTTTTCTCTCATGAGAACAGAATCCATTATCAGCGAAAAACAAAACGTTGTGGTCGATTTGCGCTTTAATCTTCACGTTACCTTTCCACACACTTCACAGGTAAAGTTTTTGGGTTTGCCGTCGTTTGAGGTGTTGCTCAGTTTTTGATGATTTTTAATTACATTCTTTTCGACTGGAAAGCTGTTGTTTTCTTTGATCACTTGGTCCAGCTGTCCTGGGATCCGTTCTTTGTGAGGAAATTGTGGCGTTGGATATTTCTCTGCGGCCAAGCTAGCAAATTTAGCATTCTCCAACAAAAGAAGTTTCTGGTGAGCAGAAAGCGAGGCTGGGGGCTGAGAACCGAGGATTTGAGATGGGAAGATGTGATGTCCACGAAGCAACTCTGAAGGATGGTAGGTAGTGTCCAGATAGTTGAAATAATAAAGGGAACCGTTGGCAGGCATAGCGACTGTTTGGTTTATGACTTGGGGTTTTATCAGTCTGTTCGCAGTCATCATAGAAGGGCCTAAAGTTAAGTCAGTTTTACAGCACATCCCACAGTTTGATTTACACATTGCCGCAGAAGTACAAAGTGACCCCCTCAGATTAGTCTTCCATACCTCAGAATAGTTCAAGAGAGCTTTAGCTTGCAAGTCATAAGGGAATGGTTGGATAGGAAGCATACACGGGACAGGAGAACACAATTTCCCGACCTTTTTGCCTTCGGCTTTCTCCAAGCTTTGTCTTTGTTCAGTATGGTTCCTTGGTTCTGAGGTTTTGGCCATGATCCTTTCGATGGAAAAGGCCAGTGCCTTCGGGGTAGCTCCATTGCAGGTCGTGGCGGAGGTTCCATTCCTTGCCGTCTGCCTGGGACAGGACACAACTGTCTCCAAGTGACCAGAGCTTGCCATCCCAGGACTTGGTGTGAGCAGCCGCTGACTAGAGCCGCTCTGATCTCCCCTGCATTCCAGGAAAGCCAAGACACACATCAATTTAATAAGCACCTTGCGTTTGGCATGTCACCCATTTACATTCAAATCAACATCTCCATGAACAATGGCACCGAGGGGCACCAGATTAATGCTCATTAAGCAGCACAAAAGAACGAATTACAAGGACAGCGAAAATCTTGCTGCTAGATTTTAAAAGCTTTACTGTATGCACAAGTCACCAGTTTGATACTGGAAATTCCGATTACTAACTTACTGAGGAGTGATGTGCCAGACGCCACCGTCTATTCTTAACGGGTTCTACATTTACTAGAGAGCGGAGCAGATTATCCAAGGACTGCGTGTGGCTATACTGTCACATTTTGATAGCACACATCCTCATCAGTGTGAGATCACTGTCTGTTGCATTTAGCTGACATCACATGAAGTCACTTAGCAAGGTGACATCCAAATAGCATCAGCCCATTCCAATCTCCCACCAGCACCCACAATGCTCGTGGGCGAAGTGGCTGTGGGGGTATGAAAAAATAATTGTGCATTTAATATGCTTTAATCTATCGCTAAGTCTGTTTACATCGCTTATGGGCTGCTTTTTAAATGGTTAGAAAAAACCCTGTTTGCCGCAGTCTCACTATTAATCATTATCATCACTTTATAGAAGGGCTAATGTTCCAGTTTTTTTTACATAATGAAACATTCATTTGAACTCCATCTCATCAGCCAAGCTCCGGGTCGGACTGGAGAAATCACATCTTGAATGAATAAGAAATGAGGCCCTACCGCAATAATGCATGCAACGGACAATTTAAGCCTAAAGCAATCCTAAAACAATTGTCTCTTATTAATTTGGAATTTACCCCCCTCCCCCAACACACACACACACACACACACACACACACACATTCCTGGAGCAAGTTACAAAAATAACTGCGCTCAGATAAAAGTGTTCATTATTCTTACGGATTTAAGTATAGATACTGTACTGCACTGAGTACATTTTGAAGTCGGTTTCCGGAGGAGTACTTCTCTCTACGTGGTCATACGGCATACATCTAAAACCTGTACATATTTTACAAAAGTTAAAAAAAGGACGCATTTCTTTCTGATTCGGTACTCACTCTCTATTTATGGACTTAAGGGGCGAAAGTCCAGATTCCACCTGTGGCAATAGCAGATTGCAATCTCAGAATCTCCCCAGGACCTGATTAAACGTTTTCCTCCTTCACCTATTCAAAGCAGCCAATTTTCCAAAGCGATTCATACTGTTGTGCCCTTGTGAAGCGGCTCTTTCAATTTTAGCCACTAAAGCACCGCGTGGAACCCGGTTTTGTGTTTTTTTTCTTAGAGAAAAAACGCGTTACGATGCGGATTAGGAACCGAAGAAAAAAGACTGCGCCTGGCCAGAGGTAAAAGCGAGCAATGAAAAGACTCCTTTTTAACAAGCCTTTTTAGAAAGTTTCTGGAATTCACTCCCAAAAGTTCTGTGTTCTCTCTACAATGGCCAAGTGCCTGTTCATTTGGGGCCGTTTTAATTCTCCTGTTTGCAGACGATTTCACCTGAGAAGCACAACAAATTATTATCGCAGAATTGATTGAGGCTGCACCAAAAAGGGCTAAACAACTAGACACCATCAAAAGTGATCGTGAAAAGAGCTTAACAAATGATCTTCGGACCATCGCGCGCCTTGTACTCCCTCTTGGTCGTTTGAATATTTTCGTGTTTTGAACTCTAAACGAGGATGTTTGTTCTTCTTACATTCCGTCTGCCCAATGTTGTGCCTTATTTCATATTGCTGGCTGTGGCCGATTGTGAATAGAGCGATTTGGGGATTTAAAGTGCATTGGGTATATTTTGCTTTCTACAGTAATTGCCAGGGCAAGTACTCCACTGAAATAATTAGAAGCTAAGCGGGCTCCGAAAAGGAACTGCAGGGTGGAGGCATTTCTTAGATTTTAAACCTTCTCCCGAGAACATAAAGCAAACTAAGACTACGTGCCCTGTAAATATTGTAATGCCTATATTTGTGATGTGGTGCGCTTCCTGCTAACTTTTGCTGTATCTGTGTGTATTGCAGATTCTGTGGTTTGACAGAACCTCATTCAAATTAATGCTTCGTTAAATACGGTTTATTCTAGTGTGCGGTGCGGCGCTGTCTCTGTAATAATACAAGGTTTTCAGGTCTCAGTTTTGGAGATCATTATTTCTTAAAGACCCCAATTAAACCGAATCGCAAAGAAAAAGGAATGGAATGAATGTATTCCTATATTCAGGCGAAAATCAAAAAAGACAGGACTTGTGGAATGTGATTGTAGGAATGTTGCAGTAGCACTCGAAGGGTTAATGTTTAATCAGCGATGCTGTCTGACCCTTTTCTCTTTCTGTTGTACTAATTTAAGGGGCGGGTTGTTTGTTCTGTATTAGAATTGTAAATTCCTGCAGAGCATTAGACTAGTCCCGGTAAAGAGCAGCAAAAGGGCCAGAGAAAGACCACAGGAATCTTAGAACACAACACGGGCACTCAATGAAACCCGTTTCACGATTTATGTTTTGTATAATTCCATTTAAGTTGTAAGAATGAATAGAGGTACAAGTTATTTCATCTAGTTACTTCGATGGTGTCCTTTTAAACTTTGTCACCTTTTCAGAGCCTCCATTAAAAAGGTGTTTAAGGACGGTCCCCTCACTAATGGGATCAAATTCAGCAGCCTCGTTACTAGGTAATTTTGGAGTAAATGTCCAAATAGACACACTGGAATTGAGGAGAAAGACATAACTAATTTAAGCAAAGAGTAGTTGCAAACGGTGTCTCATTCTGATAAGATCATGTCGTTTAGCTAGGGGATATTTGGGACAAATTGGGAAAACTGGAAGGTGGGCCGATTGACAAGTCCAAATCTTCTGTTGTACCGTACAATGGCTGTAATGGCTGTGTTCCTTAATAGGTTGGGTTATTCAGTTATATAAAAAAACCCTTGAATTTATAGAGCGCCGTTCAGGGACAGACGTGGCATTGTCACTAGCATTATAATTAGAGATACAGTCTAATGCTCTGAAGACATTGGTACTGTGCCCAGCTGATGGAATTTGAAGTTTTTTTTTATTAAAAGCAATCTCAAATAGGTTACTATGGTGGACTCTTGTGACGCAATGGCAGTATCCCAATCTTTGAGCCTAGAAGCCTGAGTTCAAGTCTTACTTGCGCCAGAGGAGTGTAATGACATCTCTGAACAGATTAATTAGAAAATCTTCCTAGCGCCATTCAGGATATCTCAAAGTGGTTCCTGCCAATTAAACATGTCCACCGTTGTAATGTCACAAAAGCAACAACAGCAATGGGATAAATGATCAGATCGCATGTTTTAAGTGTTAGCTGAGAGATAGATGTTGGTGAATACAGTAGAATATTTTATCCTTATTTGTGATGGCAGATAGGCCCTCGCTGTAACTGCTCTTCAATGGAATGGCGCCTCAGTGCTGCTTTGAGGTGTCAACCAAGACCATGTGCTCCGAGTGGGTCTTGAAAACAAGGCCTTATGTCTCAGGAGCGGGAGTCTTTTTACTGAACTGAGGGTGACACCGTCATTCTGAAGGCTGTACGTGAGGTAAGGGTGGAGCTTGAGGGGCGTTGGTGGGGTTGGGGCGTGGTGTGGGGGTTGGCGAGGGGAATGATTGCAAACAATTCAGTATTTGAAAACTTTAGGTCCCAGAGCATGTCTCCCAGAAATTGTACGACTGGAGAAACAATAATAAAAATGTTCATGACTTACAAAACTCACACCTGCATTGCATTCTCTCACGGTTTCTGAACTAAAATCCACCACTCCCCACCTCCCACCCCTATGTCAGATTATGTTAATTAATCTCTATCCCAATTACAGTTTGTCCAAGAACCGTGTTAGGCCACATGGGCCGATGGTTTTACATCGTCAATTCATTAAACAACTTCAGCACTGTCAATAAGCGAGCTCCCCCTCGCAAAGCTGCTTCATGCGGACAATGTCAAAATTCAAGGTTAGGATAATCGCGACTTTTTGACGACCAGAGATGCGAGGTATATGTTAATATCTTGAACACATTGTAAGCATATTTTTTTTTGTCTCTACAGTATTTACTTCTTTAAGGAATAGGACATCCACAGCTAACTTAGTTCATCTCGTCTATTATTATTAAATATTCAATCAATGTTGATGACGCTAGGTTGGATGGAACAGTGGGAATTCGCGACCTTTTCATTCAATAGCTTAGCTATTATTTGTCAATATTTTCTGTCTCTTGCGCTGGCTATAGTTGGAAGGCGGAGCTTATATAATACAATGCTGTGGTATGAAATCGATTCTGTGTGATTCAGAACAGTAGGAAAGTCAAACGATTATTATACTTCAGCCATCAAAGGTATTTGCAAACTTCACACTCTTTGGGCTACCCTTTTCATTTCCATTGTTTCAAATGTCTTAAAGTCGTGGGATGTTACACATGACCCCAGTATGGTCTTACATCTCCCCCCCGCCTCTCCCCCCCTCCCTGCTCCATGTAACACTGTCGTCCTATATTGCCTCTAACGTTATTTACATAATTGAAGTCAAGTTAATAGCATGATTTGATCAGTGTTTTTTTTTGATAAGGTTTCACGGGTGTCCTTTTAGGCTCGAAATGCGGTTTATTCGTGCCATATGGAAGCGTTTTTCCCCCCTTTTTCTTCTAGGTCTAGGTGTGCGAGGTTCTCTCTGATCCTATTGCACAGAGGTGAGCTCATTGAGTGCAGTCTGTTAGCACCAGGGAGCAGCAGGTGCGGTTCATGTACCCTTCCCGCAACATTTTGCTGACACCAGCTCTCGGTTACACAGCAACTCCTTGTCGGTGTACAATGCTCCTTCACTGTTTTAATGTTGTTGTTGAACACGGTCGCTGTATCTGTCCAATGATCAATTGTTTAATTCCCACGAGCATTCCAAATGAAACCTGACAAATTCTCCAAGGATGAAGTAAACGAATCCAAGTGTAAACAAATGTTTTTTAAAACACTTCATTACGTGCTGACGCGTGGTTAAGCTGTTGAAAGTATTGACACATATCCATGACTTGAGAAATTCAAAATGTATAATTTTCTCCTTGCATACTCCGAACACCGGGAGTAGATGACACAGCAATGTGTTTTCAGTCGCTCCTCCATTCAATACTTGTGGCCTAATGGTCAGGGTTCTGTCACTGGATCTGGCAGGTAGTACAAAGAGCAGGAATAACTCCGATGCAGATGTCGGGGACTCTGAAACAAAAGGGTAGGGTTAAGGTTTCGTGGTACAGATCGTCCTTCATTACATGAGTTTATTGATTTTGATCGATAATTCAATATTTACTTTTTTATGCAGTGACACCTGAATACAATGATTTGAATATCTGATACAATTAAATTACTTCAATCATGATGTAAGACTACCAAGGCAATGTATCTTCTGATAGGTGTAAAGTAGAAAACGGCGCTTCTGTTCTGTAGCTATAAAGAGCAGTTGTAACTATTTCAAGCATTATTTAGAGTTGCAAATAATATTTTAATTTATCTATATCTACCTTCCTCTTGGACTATTAAGAAAGCTGTAAAATTAGTTATCACCGACACAGTCTCTAACATGAGGATACTTTTATCTGTTAAGCTATCAGCTTGGATAGTCAATGGCTATAGAACGTTTCCTTGACGTTCAAAGTGAGGAAAAGAAAGTGTCCTCTTCATTGAGTTATCGATTCTGATGTTCAATGGCTTCTTTGTGATCTGTTGAAAAAGATGTTGCCGTACTTTCAATGAAGAATTGTCACTGAACCCTGCAGCCCGTTAACTCTCTACGGAAGCAGATTAAAACATTTTAATTGACAATTGAATAATTGTAGTCTTCACAAGTTGAATTGATACATTGGTGATCGAGAGGACTCTCTCCATTTGCCTCCAGAATGATAGTATTGATTTAATATATATATATGTATCAGCTCTCTTTCTACAGTGCAGAATTTTGAAAAACAATGTAATATTTTAGTTTGCCTTTCGGTGCACTAAAAGAAAGTTAACAAACTCGAGCTTAAATATGGCATATCGACATGGAAATGGGCACTTGATGTTTTAGATTTAAGACTTGGTGCACATGAACTATTTTCCCGCTTTTTAAAGCATACCAACCACTTTATTACAGGAATGTTTAAGCTCAGAAATAAGTATTTCACCTCAGAAGTTGCATTGGAAAACGAGTTCGTTTTGCAAGAACTGTACAGGATCTAGTTAGCAAGCTTACTTGTGTTAGAGATAGATATTTCCCAGATTCTGTATTTTCTAATTATTTAGAAATGGGCAACCTAACCTCACTCCGAGGAACCTGTTAACAGGCACGTGTAAGGAGCAGCCTGTTTGGGTGTGAACTCTGCGGCGCTGGCCTGATGCACATTTCGCTCTCAATCCTTGGGTTTGGAGAATCCGCAACCCGAGTTAATTGAGCTTTAACAGCAGGGCTGAGATCAAACTCTAGACTGCTCGTCCGGAAGTTGTTCTGTAAAGTGACAGCAAGCAGCAGAGAGATTAGAGAAACAAATCAAGGTAATGACAGCACTGCATATGATCCGTGCTGATACAATTCCCATGCTTGGTCTCCAGTATGGAACGTTCAAGCCAGCGAACTCCTCCACAAACTCAATTCCACTAGGTGCTTAAACCCACGAGTTCATTCTGGACAGGAAATCAGATAAGTTTTGGCGACATGATCGAACGCTCGAGGACTTGGAAATTCTGATGACCATTTAAAGTTTCGCAACAAAGCAGGAAAACGTGTCAACATAAAGTTACATCTCATCAGAAGTTACGATAGGAAATGTTCTAAATTATATCCTGTCGTCAAATTATCTAAAAGCAAAAGCGGCTTGAGATTTTTGATGTGAAAGATGATTCAGGGTTGATCGAGAGATAACATCTCAACGTACGCAACTTCTAGTTCCAAGTCAATGAATTATATTCAATTCATACAGCCTTAATCCGAAATTTATTTCCGATAATGAATCAATTTATATATTTCATGTTGACTGCGGGTCTGTTTTGGTGTTGGGAGTAGCTGTGACTCTCTCTTTGAAACCAGACGTGGTGCTGTACTGTACGCAATTATAGAAAACGATACTACCTCAGTGAAGCAACATTCAGATCAACCTTTTCTAAAATGAGCTCTTCTAACATATCACAAATATCATTAGTGTTATGCCATTGCTTACCAGCTGAAAACATTTAATGATTAGCTTACAGTCAGCGAGAGGTAGCCTGGGATTTTAGTGAGATAGAAGTGTGATTCTGGACAGGTTCATCCCCTGATAAAATTTAAGAAATCTCGTGGTGTGCACGATCCCATCTGAGTTGTCGTATAAGAAGTGAACATACAACCTTGTAAAGAAAGGCTTCTTACCCTAAACTTGTTTAATGGACAAAAATCCCATTAAAAATATAAATCTTCCATTGATCCAGTTTATGTAATTCCTGACACGATGCACCCAGGGAGTACGCACAATTTCAAAGTAAATTCATATTTTCTAGTTAGGGTTTGAAATTAGTTTGATTAGGGATAAATTGTTTCCTTTGCAAACGACCATTGCTGCTGCATTGTATGTTGTTAGAGGCAAAGAAAATCCATAAATGATAATTCCACAAAACAGTGTATTTCAGTCTTTGATGCATCTATCTTAGCCTTAAATATACATAAAGACTCTGTCCCCATAGCTCTCTGCAGAAAAGAGTTTCTAAGACTCACAACCATCTGGGAGAAGAAATTCCTCCTCATCTCAGTCTTAAATTGGTTTCATTCATCGAGATGAGGAAGAAATTCTTCTCCCAGAGGGTTGTGAGTCTTAGAAACTCCGTGCTGCAGAGAGCTGTGGGGACAGAGTCCTTGTGTATATTTAAGGCTGAGATAGATTTTTGATCAACAGGAGAATCGAGAGTTATGGGGAAAAGGCAGGAGAGTGGACGTGAACAATGTCCGATCAGCCACGATCTTATTGAATGGCGGAGCAGGTTCGAGGGGCTACTCCTGTTCCTAATTATCATCTTCTGAGATGGTTTATTAACTACCATTTTTACCTGCTGCAAAAAAGCAAGTTTGCACGCATAGTGCGGTCCTAAATGTTTAGGAAATCGCCATCATAACGTAACGTGATACTTATAGCAAAACAACGCTTGCACTTTAATTTGTGGGAATACTTGTTTCTATGGTACATATGGATGATAGCTTTCGTAAATAGCACATTCAATGTTAAATATATAGGAACACGGTTTTAGATCTTTGAGCATGATGTATGTCATATGAGGGAGCTGACTTGATGGCCTTATTGCCTATCAATAAGGAGTCTTAAAAGAGGACTGGTCAGCACCAAACAGGGGACATCATGTCCAAATGGTTTTGGTATCTCATACATTTAAACAGTCATGTAAATTACCTTAACAGTAATTGTTCGACAGACATACTTAAGTGCAAATTGGTTCCCAACTCACTCGTGCCACAATTTTAATGAATGAGCAAACATTTATTACCTTTCAACATTTCTTTTACATAACTCTGGTTCTCAATTGCAGAATATTTAACACTTTAAACTCAAAACCCAAAGAGGCTATATTCCATCTGTCTTGTTTCTTCTGATCTAACTCTCGGCTCAAGCCACTCTTCTTCGTTGAGATTGTGGGTGTTGTAAACTTGCACCAAGGCTTCCACTAATGCTAGTGGGCCGCCCCGCTGCTGAGAAATGTACAATAGCTGTCTCCAGTAAAACTCATAGAGTCCCAAAATTACAATTAATGCTTCCGTTTATAAACTGAAACGTTCTTGAATTTGTCCCATTGAATTGGCAAGTCGCTGCAACTCATTCACCAAGTTCGGGGTTCAAATCCCTTTCCAGCACTTGTGCCCAAATATGAAATTGACACTCCATTGCAGTCCTGATGAAGGCGCAATCCTTCAGATGAAAACTTAAGCCAGACAGATCTGCCTGGTCCAGTGGATGTGAAAGATCCCATGACACTATTTAGAAGAAGCCCAGGAAATTTAACCGCAGTGTTCAACATCACTGAAAGAGATTATTTGCTCATTATCCTGTTGACGTTTGTAGACCTTTGCTGTGGAACTATGCTGCAGCAGCTCTTTCATTGCAAGAGTGAGGGCACTTTGTTTCGAGACGTCTCGATGCTTCTCAAATAAATGCTAGATTCTTTGCAAACAGAATTGTTCATGTAAACGTTCTGAGTAATATATCGAATTATGTATTTTTCTCTTTAAATGCATTATGAAATAAAGTAATAGCTGACAAAGCCCAGACCTGGAATCCATCTCTGCCCAGGCAAAAGCATGAGCTCTGCTGCTTGTACATGGATGAATCCTTTCGATTCAAAATCATTATCTTAAATGCAATCGTGAGCGTTCGGTGACCTGGCTTTTCGAGATAACCCCAGGAAATATCAGGGCTCAATGCGAAGTATCAAAGTATCAAAGCTGAATAACGCAATTTACTGTTCTTTTTGAGCAAGCCTACATCAGTTGAGTGGAATAAAATCACTTTCAAATTTGCAAGGTGCCGTAAAGTTACTGGCAATAGTAAGAACATGGGAATTCGACATTGATGAAAATTTTTACTCAGATGAACTTTAACCGAATCAGTAAAAGATCAAACCTGAGTATAACTCACGTACAATGTAGTATTCCTGTTTGGAAAATACCACTGAAACACCTGAAAGTTCCATGTCGTTACACTGACTTTATTGTAAACTATTTAAATTGAACGTTCAAACCAATCTGATAAGACCAGCAATTTAAAGCAGAGATTAAATCGTGGTACGACTTCTAATCGTGTGAATATTTCACATTATCTACCATGATTAACAAAGACCCGATTTCTATCCTTAATTATCGCCGAACTATATCATAGATTAGACATCTTGGAAAGTAAAAGGAGACTATTAAAATATACCGAGGCGATGTAGTATCACCCGTACATGCTAAAGTACCAAGCGAACCAAGTACATTAATCGGCTCGAGTAGGATAACTAGACTTCTTTCTGAGTGCATTTTAAAAACTAAGTTCCCTAATGCTTCATGGGTGTAAACGATTTTCAACAAATTAAAAGTATTTACTTTCTGATAAAGTTACAACAACTGTATAGTGCTGTATAAATAGTGCAAATGAAAGTATCCATAATCTAACCAGGGAAATGACAGTTTCCAATCATATAACTTTACTTGGAAGGCTTTGAAATCACTTAGTGAAGCTAAGACTACTAACTGGCACGTTTCACTAGCGGATTAGTACACTACCAGCTTGTAGGATAGCCATCTCTAAGTCTACTGCATCATTTACTTGTATTCTCAATGCAGAAGCAGCGCTGATAGGAAGGGACATCTAATGTGCCTACTCGGAATTGGATTCTGTGTGAAGAAGTGGATGTGTTCATGTGTTTAATAACATCTGCAATTAAGTGGTGATTTGTGTAAATTGAATAATGAACCATTTGTTTTAATGCAATCGAGTAAAAAGTGTGTTCGAAGCTTGTTTTAATGGGACACGTTTTCCTGTATGTATGAATTAATTACTTACAATCAATTACCATTACAAGAGAGGCGCTACAGATGGCGTTTTGTGAAGTTTCTGTTTACCATAACATCGAACAGTTTCTTGAGGTGCTCGTTGTTAACTGGTTGCTTGATTTAATAAAAGTCACTGAACAGTTACCAGTTTGTATTTTAACAGCAAAGAAAGTATAAAGGGGAATTGCGAATAGGTAATCTGTTTGATGAAGATTTCTTTATAATACCTGCCCTTTGCCACTTTTTTTTTCTGTATTCTAGGCAGAAATAACATAGGAAAATGAGTTTCAGATTATTGATGGCAGTGCTGAAAACAAAGTAAAAAAAACATCACGTTTATATCCATAGAACGATTAAGCATACCTGGAGAAGTTCAGATAGCGTGCTCACCAGCATGCAAAAAGTACTGTATTTACAGCCCGGTATTCATGAGGGGACAACAATATGGGACTGTGTTAGATACCAGCTTTCGTTTTTAGACATACAATCGTAAATTTTGCACATTTTAAATGACGCTTATTTCAGTGTCTGAACCCAATATTCAATACGAGCACAACCCCCACTCAAAGGTCGGGAGAAAGCGATTTAGAAGATGAACTAGCTCAGATCGTGATCATCTAATCTCCGCTCCCATTAATCTGACGTGATACGTGCTCCTCAGGCACTATTTCACTCAGGCGTGCATGATGTGGGAAATTAAAGATATAACATTTCTACTTCAGCTCGAGTTTCAGAGAAGGACATGTCATGATTCTTCATTAACGATAAATCATTTGTAATAAAGGCATTGTAAACTACATCAAGTTAGCATTTACCTACAATTTTATTTTAAAAATGTGTTTGACACACTGGTAACAATTACAGTTTGCTCTTTGCATCTTCAAGTAACGCCATCTGTATTGCTACTGAAATCACATTGTTATTTATTTCACCCACGAAGGGCAATATCGGCTGCTCAGCCAATACTTCCATATTTTTATGCATCCAATGCTGGCTTGTTGGCCCATTCATGACAACTAACTCCATAATAGCTATTGCATCCTAAAAGAAGCACTTTAAAAAGTCTTACATTGCATTTACTATATTAAACCATAAGAATCAATATATATTTTCAGAGTATACAAAAACAGTTATATGCAAAATTCTAATGTTATTTTCATCACTATTGATATTCATTTTGCTCAATGAATGAAAGTTTGGTTTATATACACTTGAGATATATATTGTGGTTCCTATATCATTTCCATGAAAGTACATTACCTCTATTTCTGGTCTACAGTGATAAGGACTAATAAAAACATCATGAGGATTCATTTTGCCATGTGGCTTTTTGCTTTTATCTATGCATTTGATTCAGCTCTGTTGAGGCACACTTAATCTTTTGATCTATACACTTTATATTTTAATCTTGGACTAACTTCTGTTCAAGATGTTTCTTCATTTGACCTCAAATTATTTTAATCAGAACAAGGAAATCCACCACCAGATTGTATTTCATCTTTGAAATCATTTTTGCAATCTCTGTCTGGTCAAAAACACCCAAATTGCAATATCTTTAATCCATGGAATTAATTTAATCCAAATCTATTCTTCATCAGCACAGGGCATAGAACAAGAAAAGGAGAAGATACTTATAACATTAAAAGTTGAATATTGGATGAATATCTAAAAAGGAAGATGTTTACACATTTGAGCATTTTCCATTTTGGATAATTAGCAGCCACCATCAACTACTAAGTAGCACTGCAGCCTTAGTTAGAACTCTGAAGCCTCCCAACACATTCTAAATAATGTACATTGAACTTGAATTTCCTGGAAATTCACTACAATGTCCTTTTTGTAATTATGTATTATTTTTTATAAATGCCATTGTTTTAATAAAAATCTCAAAGTCATGCACAATCAAAATCCACATTTATATCCAATGATAAAGCAATAAAAGAAATGACCAAAAATGGAAACATCAACCTGTTCATTTCAATTAATGGATGGTTACATTTCCTGGTTACTTTTCAGACCTATCAAAGCTAGGAAAAAATAATAGAACTGGTCTGAGAGTATAACCCCTGTGGTTTCACCATTTAAAAGAGAATGAATATATACTTATTACCACAGTTACACAAATTGGTGCAACTTTTAAAACAAAGTATACCTGCAACATTGCATGAAGTATGCAGATTGGAATCTCAATCAACTATATAGTTCAATCAAAATGGGAAAGTAGGACATTAACTTACTTTTATCACACTCATTCAAGCTGCAGTTATATTTCCATTTTTTCACAGATGCGAATGTTTTAGTTCCTTGTCACATTTCCCAGAAATGTCTTAAAATGATTATGTTACAAGAATCTGCTCTGCAATGCAATGGTTGTTCCAATTTTGGTATAACTGAAATTCAGATCTTGATCTAACTATTGAATGCACCAGAGCCAAAGGGCATTAGACCTCTTCCACATGGCTGTCTCATTGCATTTGAATTTCATATTGAGTGGTATATATTCTGCTATGGTGTCAAGCCAGGTTTTAAAAATGCTCAGATGCCCTATGGGAGCTCTTTACAAAAATGGCATTCAGTCTCCTTAATATTATGAAAAAAAAAACAGATGCTGCAAAATTAGATGAAGAAACAGAGCTTTGTGAATGTATGGAAGTCAGAAATACACAGCTCTTCACTGGCTGGCAGACATTCTAAAATTGCTTGTAGTGCAGTAATGACTTTGTTGGTATCATGCTTTGCACTCCTATTCCAGCTTTTATTATGATACTCCGAGAACAATAATGCTATACTGGATACAAATATTTAATAATCAATTTTGCCTACTTTGACTATTTCTTGACTGGAAAATGAAAGAAAATCCCTCTCTCAGCACCTTCCCCACTCTTGTTTCAGATCTATCAGGATAGCCACCCAGACTAATACAGTACACAATTCTGTTCCTAAATTACTGTCGCATTCTTCAATTATTCGTTATTATTATTACTTAAGGCACAGCATTACATGGCAATGTTTTGAGTGAACTCTGACTAAATTAACAATATTAACAAGTTAAATTCCCTGAAATTTGCTTTATTCTGAGTGATAGACATAATTGAAAGCATAATTGGAATAAGAGAATTGCTAAGATTTACCAAGAAAAAGTGGCCTTAAGAAATTTATATCTTTAGGGTTAATATATAACATGTAACATTATACATGTCATTTCCAATCAGTGTTCAGAAGTTGTCTTCTTGCTCACATTGAAACTTTCTATTGGATGTTTGCATCTTAAGTAACGTTACAGCTATTGTTAGTCCGGTAAATACTGATGTAAGTATCTTAAAATGCTTTTAACACAACTGAATCAAAAGCAAATCTGAGAAGAGATCATTACAACAAATGCATCACAGAACTTAAGGTCATCAGAGTTCTTGCTACAAACAAACATATAAAGCTTCATTTCCAGGCTCCTGAATAATGTGGGTTTGCTGAATCAGTTGGGAAATTGTGGCAAGTTTGGAAAATGAGATTCTCACCATCGAGAATAAAGCTCTGATTCTGCAAACAAGTTTTGAATGGTGAGACAAGAATATTGTTAGTGAGTGGTGAGAGACCTGTTTGTAATCATTTACATCATACTCAAGCCTAAGCTTCCTTCATCGATATACAGTTTCGTATTCTCCTACACACTGGATAGAAACTGAACAGTGACAATTCCTGACATGAATGTTTAAGAAGCTAGCTGGTCACTGCTTGCTCCTCTCAGCCTCCAGTTTAAACAGGAGAATCCAACATCTCATGGCATGCTTCTTCGGCAGCAACGACCTCCATTCCCAATCTATGGAGGTTGGCACCAAACATACATGACACTTACCAATTCAAAATGACACATCTCTGACTTGCTTGGAATATAGTTCTGAACTTCAGTGTTGCAATTTGGAGCTCACTATCCCCTTTCAGTTTAATGGTGCTTCCAAGACATTGCATACAGGAATAGCCACTAGCTCATGGATTAGACCAGGGTGCAACTCAGGGCTCTTCGCTTGGTCTCTGAGTGCTCAATCACTCCCATGTTCACAGCATCTTTGCCTTGCCTTAACGTTTTGAGTTTTACCACCTTATGCAGAAGTTAAAAGCTCACAGTACTCATGAGTTGTCTTGATGTTTAATGCAGATGCAAAGCCAGCCAGCTTGTCATGATTGTCAATAGTGATCAGTCAAGGGGGTTGACGTGTTGCTGTATGGCACTGTGCTCTAGTAGTTGCACACCTACATCATGTGCCATCAGCTTACACAGCAAACAAAATTGTCCAGATGCCTTAAGATGATGGTTACTGAGACACAAGGACTACCCTCTAGCCATGGCTGATGACTCCATTATGCAACCCCTGACTGAGGCTGTGTGCATGTGCAATGCTGGTCATTCTTTGATCAGGGCCATCATAGAGCTGATAAAAGTCCTCTTGAAGATGAGTTTCTGATGCTTAGATTGGTTAATGGTGGGGGGAAATACTTGCAGACTGTGCCACATAATCCTAGCACGCACAACTATAGTAAGCATAAGGGGATGAGGAGATGTGATGGATGCTGAAGAGATGGGAGAGAAGCAGCAAGCTTCCAAGATGGAAGATGAGGACATTGCGCAGGAGGAATATCACCATCGGCAGGACAGAGTGCAGCAGTACTGGGCACAGCAAGCCAGCCAGGAGGTGATTGTCACTTGGTTCCAATAGATGTGAGCTGTGTTCAGTGATCATTCATTGACTGCAAATTTGTTGCAGTCCAAAAAACAAACTGTCCCTGTCTCAGAAACAAACGCAGCCGAATACGTTTATTTTTACGACTCTTGCTGTTTTGAACAAAGGTGAATGTTTTCAACCATATGAAGACTTCCCAGAATCTACAGCTCCAACATTGAACAATGACAAACTATATTGGGTGTTCGGGAAAGAATAGCACTCCATTAGACAGTGTTCTAACATGGTATATCACTGAGGATGGGTAGCCTGTGTAATTTCAATCTTGCAGCTGCAGTTACAATGACAGTTGACCAAACAGGGGGTGATGTAAAGAAGCAATACAGTTACAACTGTGAGATTCTACCTCAAATGAAGTCTCATCTGTGCCACCTATGTGCACACAGAAGTTTTTCTTTTTTGTTACCCTTTTATTATGTGTCCGCTGAAGAGCTATCGGTGGTTGGCATAGCTGGGCTTTAAATATGGCACCAGCAGCCGAAATTCCAGAAGGTCCCAACAGTGGTATTTCCACTACTGGTGAGCACTGTGAGTGTAACACCATAGAGGTGTGGCACTTACGGAGAAACCCTTCACAAAACTTCCCAAAATTGATGCTTAGTCTATTTTTGGCAAAATTCAGCTATATTTATTGATGTAACTAGGTGTTTTGAAAAATGGTGACTGCAATAATTTTCAAGTTCTCGGACTGACAGGAAAGCATTACAGTACATGTCACAAGTAAAACGCTATGAGTTTCTTGCAAGACTTCCCTGAAATATGTGTAGAAGTAATATTGTGAAGGAAACTGCGTCTTTTCAAGAGATGTCAGAGCCCTCTCTACTTGCAGGTTTAGAATTAATAGTATGTAAAGAGGATGGATATATTACTTAGACCAGGTGGAGAGAAGTGCTTAAGTAAAGAGTTTGTGCTTTGCCTAGACAGTATTTCTGATGAAATGTTCAGCAACGTATAGGTGTAAATTCAATTTAACTCACTGAGAGGATTTGGTGGACTGCTGATTTCACATTCCACCCAATATTATTATCAATTGAAGAGTAAAATCAGACCAGATATAAAACCAGCTTGATTCCATGGATTTTTGGCCAGGCATGTTAGACTAAAACTACCTGACATTCTTCTCTTTTCCCTCATTTTTACATCCCTCTTTCACTTGTTTTACTTCTCATGTTTATTTTTCACTTTTTTTTCTCCTTTGTTTTTAGTTTCATCACATTTTTGGATTTACAGCTGTACTTTTCCTCTTTATTTCTCAGAGTATTTGAGTTGACATGTGGGAAGATTACAGAGACATATTAATCACCCAGTCAGGGATTTAGACTTTAGAAGATGCTAGGCAGTGAGCTGGTGCTTCACTTGTGCAAAATGTTGGTTAGAACTTTCAGGATCATCCCAGTCAATGCTTGTATCTCTAAGAATAAAACATTGCACCCTGATTTCTGTGTAAGTAAATGTGCAAATATTGTAGATTTGTTTATATTGTAAGGTTGGATTGTGGGTTTTTCATCTCAAACAATGATGCAACACTAATTCTAGCTTGAAGGGGCAATAATAAGCTTTTGAAGAATGGGCATGCAAGGGAAGGTCGAAAACATCAGTTTTAGTGAGGGGATGACTGGCAACTATTGTTATGGATTGAAAAGCTGAAAGTCCACAAATGTTCAAAAGAAAACAAATACTTGCATTAATATAGATCTTTTCATGACCACTAGACATCTCAAATTGCTTTTCAGACAACTAAGTACTTTTTGAAGGATAGTCACTTTTGAAATGTAGGAAATGTAGCAACTAGCTTGTGATCAGCAAACTCTTACTGACAGAAATGTGATCATGCCATATAATTAACTTTTTTTCTGATGTTGCTTGAGGGATTAATAGTGGTCGGGACTCTAGAAATAATACTCTTGTTTGAAATAGTACCATGGAATCACATAAATACACCCAATCAGGCAGATGGGTCCTTACTTTAATGGCTCATCTAAAACCAGCACCAGCAACAGTAAAATACAGTCTCTATACTGCACCAGAGTGCTACCTTAATTATTGTGCTCAAGCATTGCCCTGTAACTTCAAAACTGGAACTTTGTGATTCAGGAATGAGTGTGCTACCAAATGAGTCATGACGGACACTGTAAATGTGATTAAAGTGAATCACAACTGTCAGTTTTCCAAATTTGGCAAACCATATGCGTAATACAGATATCAATAGCAAAATTCTCACTGTCCTGTCACGTGAAGCTTAACATTAATAGTAAATGATCTACTGATTTTTTTTCACTGTTGGCTCTGTGAAAGTATTTCCGATTATTTAGTTGCCAAGACCAAATGTAAGATGTTCTAACCCAACACCGGTATGACATTTATTCTTCACAGGGTAACTTTTCTCTTATTGGGATGATTTTGATTTTGTACAATAGTAGGTATGATCTACTTGATATAATGAGATACTGGTGTCAATTGTCTTATTATCTCAAGGCTAGTAACTTTAATTATCATCTGTACAATGGCTATTGGATGCAGCTGTATATGTGCAACAATATAGCTGTATATGCCAAGCTATAAGCTTTCCTGACCTTGATGTTTCAAACAGGTCAACTTTTGTTACAGTTCTTCCAAATAAACCTCTGAATATGGGGATACTCTGTTGATATTAACATGGCTTCATGTTAGTCCCTCATATTGCATATACTTTTGGCAAACAATGCCTATTCAAAAACTGAAGGCAGTATATTTGAAAATTTATTCTTTCATTGTGATGCAGATGTTGCTGGTTAGGCCAGTGTTTATTGTCTAATTGCTTATGCGAAGATGGTGGTGAGTAACTTCCTTGAACTGCTCTGGTCCATGTGGTGTAGCTAAACCCATAGCACTATTAGGAAAGTAATTATAGGAGTTTGACCTTGTGACAATGAGGGAACAAATATAGTAACAAATCAAGATATTTTGTGATTTGGTGGGAACTTGTGGGTTGTGACATGCCTGCACTTACTGCCCTTACTGCCCTTGTCCTTCTAGATGGCAGAGGTCACAAATTTGGAAACTACTGTTGAAGCAGCCTCACGGAATCATTTCAGTGCATCTTGTACATAGTATACAAAGCTGTCATTGTGTTTTGGTGGTCCAGGGAGTAAATGTTTAAGGTGGTGGATTGATTTCTGGTCAGCAGGATTGCATTAAGCTTCTTCAGTGTTGCTGGAACTACATTCATCCTGGGAATTGGAGAGTTTTCCATCAGACTTCCGACATGAGCCTTGTAGATTGTGGACAGGCAATGGAGAGTCAGGAGTGAGTTACTCACCAAAGAAATCCCAGCCTCTGACCTGTTCTTTAGCCACAGTAATCATTTGACTGGTCCATTTCAGATCCTGGTCAAAGGTTTTCGCTTGGATGTAAATACTTGGGTGCTTAGAAATTATAATGCTGTGGAATTCAGTGGGAGATGGTTAGATGCTCTCTTATTGGAGATTGTTACTGCCTAGAATTTGTGTTGTGCAAATGTTACTTGCCATTAAAGAAACAGCCTAGGCTGAATGTTGGCCAGGTCTTGCTGGAAATTGACACAGACAGCTTCAATATCTGAGAAGTTTGAATGATGCTGAACATTGGAAAATTGTTAACAACATTGTGATGGAGGGAAGATTGTTGATGAAGTAATTGAAGATGTGTTGCTGTGTTTCTGTGGTGAGACACAGGTACGCAACTGTGAGCTCCTGCATTGTAATCTCCCAACAATGGTCAGGTCATTATAGGATGCTACAAAGAAGAGATCATGACTTTTTCTGCTTGGCCATGTCAGCTAACGAGAGATGGTGATTCCCTTCCATGACAATAACTTGAGAGATGCATGAGAGGACAGTATCATATCCTGCATAACTTGTGGGCCATTTATCTGAATGTTATCTGTTTTTGTTGCAAAAATTGAAAATTACACGTATTTTCAACACTGATATCAAAAAGATCATTCCAAATATTTTACATATTATTTTGCTTCCTGTCAATAGAATTCCGTCCAAAGCCGAAGAGTCTGGCACTGACCCATTGCAACACATTCTCAGGCGGCCAATTCAGCTCTTCTCAATCAAAGTGCAATGTATGACACTTTTGTTTCTGGGTCTTTCAGCAACATAAGGTCATTTTACATAGTAAGAAATGATAAATTATGTGCAAATGGATACAGCCAATTGTTGACAAGACATCAATTTGAAATAAAGTGGTTAATCAAGACACACTTAAAATACAATCTTCAATCAGACTCAGGTCATGTTTGGTTATTATCACCAGTGAGCAGTGAAACACACTAATTAATGATACTGACTCAAGTGAACCACAGCAATTTGACAGTTTTCCAAATTTAACAAACCATATGCATATTACAAAGATCAATAACAAATTCTCACTGTCCTGTCAAGTGAAGTTTAACATTAATACTAATTGAACTGTTAATTTCTTTCACAGTTGGATTTGTGAACACATTTCTGATAACTTATTTGCTGAGATCAAATTTAAGGTGTTCCAACATTATTTTAATTTGTCACAAGGTAACTTTTTTTTCTTATTGGGGTTACGTTGGCTTTGTATAATGTATAAACTAGGTGATATCAAATTGACAGTCTGTCATTGAGTCATTGAGTAATGTTAAGGGAATAAAATTTATCTGAATTGTGTGGAAGGAACAGATGTCTATCACCAGAGCCCAAACTGGTAGGTGACCCTGCTTTAGTATGCAGCTTGATCTGGGAAAGTGTATTCTAAGTTCAAGGGCTGGCAGATCAGTATTTTAGGCAGTGCATGGTCACAGTGGCTATTGCTGAGGCTGTTGCTGCAGGAAGTGGGTGCTTAAAATCCAGCTAATTAATGGTTCACTAGTGTCCTTCAGGGAAGGAAATCTGCCATTCTCACTTGGTCTACCATACTTGTGACTACAGACCCACAGCAATGTGGTTGATTCTCAACTGGCCTCTGAAATGGCCTAGCAAGCCACTCAGTTTCATCAACTGCAACAAATTCTCAATAAAGAAATGAAAACGGATGGACCGCCTTAGACCTGGAAAAGACTATGGAAGAAACAGCCCTGTCAACCCTACAAAGTCTTCCTTACTAACATCTGGAGCGAATGCCAAAATTAGGAGAACTGTCTCAAAAACTAGTCAAGCAGCAACCTGACATAGTAATATTCACAGAATCATACATTACAGACAATTCCCAGGAACCATTACTCCAGCTCTGGATATGTCCTGACAATGTGGAAAATTACTCAGGTATGCCCTCCACACAAAAAGCAGCGCCAATCCAACCTGGCCAGTTACCACTCCATCAGTCTACTCTTGATTATCAGTAAAGTGATGGAAGGTGTCATCGACAGTGCTATCAAGCAGCTCCTGCTCAGCAATAATTGCTCAGTCAAGTCCAGTTTGGGTTCTGCTAGGGCCACTTAGCTCCTGAACTCATTACATTTTTAGTTCAAACATGGACAAAACAGCTGAATTCCAGAGGTGAGGTGAGAATGACAGCCCTTGACATCAAGGCCACATTTGACCAAGAATAGCACCAATGACCCCTAGCAAAACTGCAATGGGTATCAGGGGAAAAATACTCCGCTGGTCAGAGTAAAACCTGGCACGGTTGTGGTTGTTGGAGGTCAGTCATCTCAACTCTAGGACACCTCTGCAGGAGATCCTAAAGGTAGTGTCCTAGGTCCAAACATCGTCAGCTGTTTCATCAATGACCTTCCCTCCATCATAAGGTCAGAAGTCAGATGTTCACCAGTGATTGCACAATGTGACACATTTGTGACTTCTCAAATACTGAAGCAGTCCATGTTCAAATGTAACAAAATCTGAACAATATCCAGGCTTAGGCTGATAAGTGGCAAATAATATCCATGCCACACAAATGTCAGGCAACGATCATCTCCAATAAGAAACAATCTAACCACTACCTCTTGACTTTCAATGATGTTCCCATCACTGAATCTCCCATGATAAACATCCATGGGGTTCCATTGACAAGAAACTCAATGAGACTCACCACATAAACACCATGGCAACAAGAGCAGGTCAGAGGCTAGGAATATTGCAGCAGACTGGGGCAGACCAGTTAATTGCATTCTCTGCTTTATCCCGGTAAAACTGCCATTAATTCCATATTGCCTCTCCCTGCTCTTTCTTCCAAAATGCATCACTTCCTACTTCCCCATATTAAATTCTATTTGTTACTCCCAGGCTATCTATGTGCTATTACAGTCAATTGGTATCTTCCTCACTGTTTGCCATATCTCCATGTTTAGTATTATTAGCAAATTTTGAAAGTTTACAGTGTAGGTCCATTATAAGTGTGATTTGAACATGGTATAAAAAGTTTTGATTCTAACCTTGATCCTTGGGAAACGCCAACGTTAACTGTCCGACAATCTGAAAAACAACCATTTAACACAATGCACTGCTTTTTGCCCTAAAGCCAATTTTCAGCTATGCTGACACTGATCCTCTTATTTCATGAGACTCAAATTTGTTTGCCAGCCTTTTATTTGGCACTTGATCAAACATTTCCTTAAAATCTATTTAGATGCTATTCACAGAATTTTCTTTGTCAAACTTCATTGAAAAAATCAATTTGATTAGTCTGACTTTTAAAAAATTATATTGGCTGTCCTTTAATTCAAGCACACCTCTCCAAGATTAACTAATTTTTTCTGAAACCTAACTGACCATTGACGTTAAACTGACAGACCTGTTATCTGGAATCTCCTTAAACTCTTTCTTGATTAAAAGAGTTATATTTGTTACCTCCCAATTATCCTCCTTTATTTCTGGGGAATATTGGAAGATTATGACAAGCACTTCCACTATCTCCAACACCATTCCTCCTTTACAACCTGAGATTTAAGCCAGGTGACTTATCTACTTCAAACATAACCAGCCTTTTCAGTAAATACTTGACTATCAATTTTCAGATCATTCAATGCCTCTACAGTTTCTGCTTCCACAGATATTTTGTTCGTGTTCGCTTCCTTAGTAAGCACCAAAATCAAGCATTCAATATTAAGTATTCTTACATTTTGCTGAGATTCTGAACATATATAAGTTTTCTTGCCCTGAATAGACTTCTAACCTCCACTTACTACCCATTTAATTACCTGAATAACTATATAAGTGTGTCTTTTTTAAATACAGCATTCTGGGAGTTTAATGATGTTTAGTGAATTGAATTTCATTAAACTGTCCGCTTTTTGCTGAGTACTAAAAATGAATGGTTTTTGCAAGTTTTAAAGCTAAGAACCAGTACACTGTGGCTACAGCTGTGTAATAAATAGAATTAAAGCATTTACTCTTCACGTTTTTACCAGCAGTACCTTGAAAAGTACTATCTCCACCATTTGGCAGGATTAGGGCAGTAAGTGCATGGCAATACTATCATCTGCATGTTTCTCCTTAAGTCACAAATACCTCGACTTGGGTATATAGTCACTAATTTTTTTCATCATCACCAAAACTAGATATCTGCGGGTTTTGCATCCAAAAATTCTGCATAACCTAATGTAAGCATTGGGATCTGGGGATCTGCCTGAATGGTTGCTATGGCTCTTTCCATTTAAGAATTAAAGGGTAGATTTCCTAAATTACCTGAAAATACTGGCACCTCCAACATTGGAGCATATTTAGGGTTCACAACTCCACCCAAACGTTTGAAAATTGACCATTTTTTTCTGGTATAGGATAGGAATTTCCTAACAGAAAGAAAATGGAAATCCCCAATCAATCACTCACTCCCCACTCCACCTTTAGACAAAAACCACCTCTAGTTGCTTTTTTTAAAGCTTTATTTTATTTTTATTTTGTTTGTTTGGGGCCTAGAGAATGATTTAGAACTAGATTGCAGGTGGGACCCACATTCACCATTAAGTAGCTTAGCATCAAATGTTGAAAGAGCACTGGACAACTGTAGATTTTCAGCTATTTATTGAATTTGGTGGGGAAGAGTGGGGATTTGCTTTTTGTGTTAGCAGCAATAGCAATGGTTCTGGGTCTTGGCTGGACTGAGGGTGTTGTAGCAGGAATGGACGTAGCTTTAGTCAAAGTAGTGAGAGTCCTGAAATTTAGAACATTGTAGTAAGGCTGCTTTGGGTGACAACACTGTGGTGGGGAAACCTGCAGTTAGCAGAACAATCGAGGGGAGTCTGAGGTTTGGCTCCGTAGTACGTTCCCTGTGTCTGATAGCACTGAGGGTAAATGAGTTATCCCTGTTGATCCTTCTTATTACTGCCTTAGTCAGAGGTTACTGGGAAATGATAGTAAGAATGTCTACTGCTTCTTCCCATGCTTCTTTTAGCAGTCCGGCATACATTTCAACTAGACCTAGTGGCATTTCTACTGTCAAGTGTGCTACAGTTCTCCATATTAGTAATTATTTATGATTCTTCTTTCCTCAAGAGATTAACTGTTGCTGCCTGTTTTCAGAGATTACTACAAGCCTCTGGTATCTTATTGAAATGTATGTTCTTCTTATGTTAACTAAAACAATGTGTATCAGAATATACTGAGAAAGAGAGCATCACTACAGTCAACTTGTACCAATCTGGAATGGAATTCCTTCACTGGCCAGGAGAATATGGAAAACTCCATTGTTGCCCTAATTCTGCAAAGACATGGAACTAAACTTGAGATGTGGCCTTAAATTTGATTGAGTGGCACCTTAACAGCTGGTCCACCAAGAACATTAAATGTAACTTCAAGTAGTTGTGGAGTGAAAGGAAATCAACATCCTAGTTTTAGAAAGATCATGCTCATTGGAGTTATCTACTAACATTGGCAATTCATACCCTGATACGTCTTTTATTTTTGTCTAACATAATGCCTGAAAATGATTGTTTCTTCTGGTCCTTTTATGTATGAACATTTTCCACTATGTCCAATAATGATGTTTTAGATTATATTTTGCGACAAAGATCACACATTAGTTTCATTGAAGAAGACACTCCAAAACATTTCATTTCTGCAGAATAGAAACCTTACCAGCTTCTCATTACAGCCTGTGGGTAATTCTTAAATCAGTAAAATATTCTATTCTGGCCTTGGCTATGATTATCAGCATCTGTGATTTTTTAACTTGATTTAATAAATGCTTACGGCTTATCAAAAATCTTGCCTTTCCATTTTATTTATCCAGTACTTCAACTTCTCTCAAATTATTGAACCTTGTCAACAGCCCAATCTGAAGAATAGCCCAACACCATATGCCCAACATCTGCAACAAAATCATAATTGGTCACTTCTCTGCTTCTGCTCACTTCCTGATTTACAAGCAACTGTCATTTTCTAACAATCAATTAAAGCATTTTAAACAATAACAATAACTATATATATATCTGCAAAACATGTATAAGCATTTGAGGTCAAGTCATTTGCAATGAATCTGAGATGCATGCATCATAAATGCAATAACTTATTTAAGCAGGTAAGAATTTTCGTAATGTGTTCGTAAAACTCTGGCATGCTGTATTACTGTTGCAGAGGACCAATCCATGGTGCATTTTACATGTTGGCTCCTGCAAAGTACATCATTGGAAAGAATCAGTTGAAATTTATACATTTAGCAAGAGGCTCGAAAAGGATACAGTTTCAAAATACCTTACGCTCATAGGAGGGAGATTCAGAATCTTCACTCTGCACTAACGACAGTATGTTCTATTGTTCATGATACATCCTGTATTTAAAAAATGGCGTTCAATGATAATGAATTCAATAATAGAATTCAAACCTCCTGCTTTGATGATAACCTTTTTCGTCAGCTAAGTATATGGCATGCAGACTGTTTTTATTTGCTTGTTGACAGTAAGTTAGAAGTGACAGTAAATCATGTGGATGAGAACAGAAAATTACAAATGGACATAGACAGATTAAAGGAGTAGAAAAGCTGTGGCTCATGGAGTTCAAGATGGAGACATATGAAGTAATTCATTTGGATCTAAGATAAACAAATCAGAATATTTTCTTATTATGAGAGGTTAAGACCAATGGATGAGGGAAGGATTTGCATTATGCATTACACAACCGATTTAAAAAAAATGTGCACAGGTAGAAAAACTAATCAAAGGGGAAATAAAATGTTTGCATGTTTCTCAAAGGGATGGGAGTTACAATACAAAACAAAGGAAATGATGCTGTTGGTTTACAGGGCCTATCTGGAGTGGCTCATTCAGTTTAAACATCAGGTCAAATAAAGAGCATATTGGCCTTGGAAGGAGTACAGTGCAGATTCACTAGAATAACGTGGGGCTTAAAGGGTTATGCTATGAGAAAAAGTTGTAAAAATCATCTCTTGTATTCCTTTGGATTTAGAAGGTTGAAAGATAATGAAATTGACATGTTTAAAGTGACTGAAAATGATTTGATAGATTAAATACAGAGAAGCTACTTTCTCAGGTGGAAGAATCCAGAACAATCTTAAAAGGAGAGTTAGGTTACCCAGGTGGGAAATCCAAAGCATAAAAGGACTGTGTATAGCTGAATTACTCTCCCCAAAATAATTGAGCCTGTTTGTTGAACCGAAATTTTCAAAACTTTGATCAACAGTTTTTATTACTGAAGTGTACCAAGCAGCATGGTTCAAATATAATCCAGGCACAGATCTAATTGAATGGCAGAAAAAGCTTGATGATCTAAGTGCAAACTCGTCCCTGCTCATTATGCTTGAAATTTGAAATGTAACTTTTGAGAAATTCATATAGTGTTTCTATTTACCTGATAGAAGGTGTTGCTTTTCACATCCAACTTACATAACCTTAGAGAATCTAGGCGCAGGCTGTTAAGAACCAAGCCTTCGCCAAGTATATAACACTGTACTGCAGGAGTTTAACCTGCTGAAATCATATAACTAACAACCACACAGTACTAGCAGGCTTTCTGTTCTAGCTAGAATGCCACACAATATTCTTGGCAACGATGGTGCTTTGTGTGATGGCTGAGTTTCAGTTCATGCTGAAGGAACTGAGTTTCAAAGAGCTGTAGGGCCCAACGGATGCAAATTATTCTGGATAACTGGTTGTGAGGCACAAGTGTCTGTGTCATTTTTGGATGAGAAGACCAAAGCTTGACATTTCACAGTAGAGTCACTGTCTTTACTTTCCTTCTTGGAAGTCAACTTGTGGAGCAACAACTCTTGGTTGAGAAAGAGTTTCTCCTTTGGTCTTAGCTGGCATTCTGGGAACCCTATGGGATAAAATGTCACCCAGATGGGAAGCTGACACTGTCATCTCATTAATACACTGCTCTTGTTCCTTCCGGCAAGCATGTAGGACAAAAAAACAAAGTCAGTAAATATCCATGTTATGTATATTGCATGCTTGGGAGTTTCAGGCAGCAGACATAGAGATCAGTTTTTAAAATGGATTTTCTGCAACAAATTACAGACTTGACATCTCTCCAATGATTCATAAACTATGAAAGACCCCTTTCCATTTGTGAATGAAACATGACCAAGACAGCAATTAATGACTTTTATTTTAAAAGGCATTGAATAATCATCCTCTGGAGGTGTGCTATTTAGAAAAAAGAAATAAATTAGACTATGATGCAGCATATAGGAGGCTAAATACAGTGCAACGGGGAAGGGGATTAGATTGATGTGATTAGGATAATGATGTGTGAATGAAAGCTCAAGTGAAAAGGAATGATTTTTGTTTTAAAATTTGGAATGAGAATTCATAATGGAGAAAGGAATATTACTATGTCAGGGCACTGTCCCCCATATTTGGGATATACATTTGAAGTCAACAAGAACAGATGGAAACTCTGTGTTGGTTGAGAACTAGATCTTAACTTTGTCAAGTACGGCAGGCTTAACATGGATTTCAGCATTCCCAAATTTAACCTGACTCAACCAAGGAACATTCCATCCAAACGAACTGCATGATTTCTCTTCTGAGGCCCATTCTTTACACAACATGAACAATATGAACATTACATTGAATATTCTGCTTTGTCTGAACTGAGGCAGCACAAAATCATAGTAAAAGCAAAATAATGTGGAAGTTAGAGTTCCGTAATAAAATAGAATGTGCTGGAAACATTTTAAAAATAATTTACAGATAAAGTGACAAGGTTGAAGATATATATAGCAGTCTTTGAATACTACTGTAAAAGCCCAGGGGCCGTTATACAGACTCTGGAGACCAATGCTGAGATATCCCGCCCCCTCACCGAATGTTGAGAGGAGCACAAGAATGGAGGAAATCAATTCTGTTTTTAGTTACATATTAGTTGTATCTTAATATTTTCTGCAGTTCAAAATGGTGCCGGAGCACAGTGGCATATCCCATTTTTCATTGTATTTATTTGTTAAATAAAAGTGACAATAATCATTCAATTCAATTTGATTAACTCATTGTTGTGCCTAGTGTCCAACTGTGCTCCCTTTGCATTTACATTTTAAAGAGGACATGGCAGTAATCAATGATTTAGATAAATGAAATATGATGCTTGGAAAATAATAAAGTGAGTGATGGAGTTCTGTCTTACTAGTGGCTCATTTTTCTGAAAGTTATTCTCTTCTGTGGCATACCTTGTTTTGTGTCCTAGGACTGTTTTCCAAGTTAATTTTGCCAACCTATCTCTTTTAAATTATCCCCCATGTATAAGTTAAATATATTTATTCATTTTATGTTTTTAAACAAATGTAGGCATCACTGGGTAATCATTGCCTATCTTGAATTTATCAGTTCAACCATTTTGTTTTAAGATAAAGAAAAAAGCAGTTTTGTATAGTAGAGAGTTATGCATGGCAGAAGGCAGTGCTTTCTGACAGAATTACTGTAATGTGGTATAGTTCTGTGTTGATGAATTCAGTGCAGAGATATGCACAGGCCAGGTCCACAGAAAAATACAGGTCAAAATTTTCTTGTTCTCCTTATATTGTAACAAGCTGAAACAGGTCTAGGACCCAGTGATCAGTTAGTAGACAAGCTTGAGCTTAAAGCAAGTCAGGATTTTCACTCATGGCAACTGTGTTTTTAGGCAGTTGTAGGTTTGTATCCTACACCTTCACACTCTCAGTTCCTTCCTTTCTGAACTCCGCTCTCAATTGGGCTTTTATCCCAGGTCAGTTCTGATTAAAGACAATTAAAGTCAACAATTTCTTAAAGCAGAAAGTGTTGGAGAAACTCAACAGGTCTGACAGCATTTGTGGAAAGAGAAACAGAATTAATATTTTGATTACAATTTAACTCTTCTTTGGAACTGAAGGATGCTGGAAGAGTAAGGATTTCTATGCTGTTTAAAAACTGGTTTGCTGGGTGGGAGATGGAGAAAGTGGAACAAATGACAAGGATGACCAAAGCAAAAGGCAAAGGGTGTACTAATGGCAGTGGGTGATATATTTCTGGAGAATAGCTGTTAATGGTCATTGTAAACAGCAGAAAATAGACCTGGAGTGAACTAGGAGCAAACCCATTCAAACAAGGGCGGTTGTGCTAGATCAATTTTTAGTCTTAGATCTGAGATAGATATTTTTTGTTAAGCAAAGGTATGAAGGGATATAGGCCGAAGGCAGTATATGGAGTTAGGCCACAGATAGGAACAAGGGAACATAGAGAGAGGAGTAGGCTCTTTAGCCCCTTGAGCCTGTTCTACCATTCAATGAGATCATGGATGATCTGTGGCTTAACTCCGTAAACCTGCCTTTGGCCCATATCCCTTCATAGCTTTGCTCAACAAAAATTTATTTATCTCAGATTTAAAATTGACAACTGATTTAGCATCCACTGCTGTTTGTGGAACAGTGTTCCAAACATCTACCACTCTTTGTGTGTAAAAATTGTTCCTAACATCTCTCCTGAATGGTTTAGCCCTAATTGTCTGACTATGTCCCTTAGTTCTTGAATGCCCAACCAGTGGAAATAATTTATCTCTATTAACCTTGTCTTTTCCTGTTAATATGTTGAAGATTTCGATCAGATCACCTCTAAACTTTCTAAATTCTAGAGAAAACTGCCTAATTTGTATAAACTCCCCTCATAACTTAACCCGTTTGTGAAATTTTAAAGATTTATGCATTTGAACCTTCAAGTCTCTTTAGACATCCACTGTATTGAACTTCATGCTATCTAGAAAGTAATCTCATTCATCCCTTTTCGGTCCTTTGTTGATCAGCAATGTTCTAATTGAATGGTGGAATCGACTCTAGGGGCTGAGTGGCCTACTCCTGTTCCGATGTTCCTGTGGGAGAGTGGGGAGAGGTTTAATGAAAATAGAGTTCACAGTTCATGGTCTGAAGTTGTTAAACTCAATGTGAGCCCTAAAGGCTGTAAAATGCCTGAGCGGAAATGAAATGTTCCTTCAGCTTGCATTGGCCTTGGCTGGAAACATTGCCATACCAGGGTATATGGTAGCATGACAGCAAGGTAGTGCTTTGAAAAGGCAAGCGAATGGAAGATCAATGTCATTCTAAAAGACAGAATGTTCCACAAAAGCGATGATTAGCCTACGTTTGGTCTTGCCAATATACAGAAGAATGGAGTGAGTAGTTTAGATTGAAAGAAATATAAATAAATCTATGCTTCACCCAGAAGGTATTTTTAGGGCCTTGAACAGTAATGAGAGAAGAAATAAAAAGCAAGTATTACATCTTTTGCAATTGAATTGAAGGTGCCTTAGAGAGTGAAGAGGTTTCAGGAGTAAGAGAGGGGTGGACCAGGTGTTGCAGAAGGAACACTTCACTTTGGGGAATACTGAAGGTTGGGTGGAGAGGACAAGATGTGTTTGTGGTATCACGCTGGAGGTGGCATAGCTGTGCCTTCCTTCAGCCATACGTAGCTTCTTAAAGTTTTTACTTCTTCCTGAATTCAGAACTCACAAAAGCCTGTGGCTCCTATATAAAGAAATGAATAGTACATAGAAAGAATTTGGCTGAATAATGACATTTTAGCTTTGGGATTCGCATTCAAATATAGCTCAAAATGAAGACAAGAGTGTATTATTACCTTTTGTTTGTATACATTTGCATGAAACGGATTTAGACACCCCCAGTTTAGTTTCAAATTTGTTCAAGTCCATGGCATAAAAACACTCTATCTCAACCAATACCATCTGAACTGTCCAAGTTGGAAATTGTTCTGGGCTCTATCTCTCTTACACACAGAAGAACATAAAATAATTGAATACATTAAAATGGCTATTAAATGTGAGAAGGTTGATATAAGACTGATGTGCTTAAACCCTGGGTATATTTAGGTTTGTTGGATATGATGCATTGCCCAATTTCAAGAGTCAAAAACAGTTTCTGGTTTCAGAGACATTCAATATATGTAAAACATTGATATTTAAGAATGTATAATCCCACTGAATTATTAATAGATTGTTATCAACTTCTGTGAAAAACTGGGAAGCAGAGCTGAGGATGAAGCATTGCCTCTGCACATCTTTTATTCATTCACAGGATTTGTGTGTCACTGGCTAGGCCAACATTTAATGCCCATCCCCTAATTGCCCAGAGAGCAGTTTAGATTTAATCACATTTCTGTATGTCTGGTGTCACAAGCAGGCTGGACTAGGGAAGGACAGCTTTCATTGAAGAACATTAGTGAATCAGATGGATTTGCACAACACTAACCAGCAGTCACATGATTACCATTAGGCTAATATTTTTTTGTTCCAGATTTTTACTGAATTGAAATTCATTATCTGCCATGATAGGAATTGAACCTGTGTCCTAGAACATTAGCTTTGAGGCTCTGGATTACTGGCCCAGTGACTTTACCATTACACCTTGCCTTATTAATTCTATTTGTTTACTGATACTGTGCTTGTCTCTCTCTGCCAATTTCCAATGTTCCTTGACTTCACCTGTCCAACCAATTTTCAATCCTCTCCTGTCCTCCTGACTGATTGCAAACCTTACCACTCACGTGTCACCAACCTCCTAATACTGTGAATATGTTTCCCTGCCTGCCTGCCTATTTGATTCTCATTAGCTTGTGTCTCCCCACTTGACTGTTTCCTGTTGATCTGCCTCTCTCTTTCAGCCTGAGTTCAAATGGTTGCATTCGTCACACAGTTTTTGAATAGAACTTTGGCATGAAATATATTTCTCAGGTGTTGGCTGAATCAGTGATGCATTAATTCAAATATGTATTGTTTAATTGTCTATCTGATCGTTCTTTTTGTGAGAGCCTCATTGCTGCAGTGTTTTCATCCAGCTGAATTGACTGATTCCAAATTCTAATCCTTGGGGCGGTCACAATGACTAATGAAACGGTTCCCTCAGGAATAGAATATCGAGATAGTCAGGTATACCTTGCTGCAAGGGACAAAGAGATCACGAGGTAGCAAATTTAATGACAATCGTATATTCTGACCAAAGTAAAGATAATCATCTTGGATTGGCATGCATATATTAAAAGTGGGGCGGGGGGGGGGGTCAGTGGCTCCCAATGTTGGTGTATATGGTTAATTTTTTCCACTTCATTGTAACTTAACTGCAGTCACATCAATAACATTTTCCTGCAAGATGTATTGACTTCCCACAGCCAAAAGTTTATGAACAAACATTTTTGTTTATGAACACATTGGAATAAAGTTTTGGAATTTATATCGGGAAATGTGGGGCAGTAGTGAATCACGACGTATAATCATTGACTGACATGTTAGTAAACGCATTTCTTTGTTGCATTCTGCTAAGGATTTAAGAGCAGTATTAACAGAGCATGTTGATCTGATCACTGCTAGGTATGTCTGTACATGTGTGCAACACAGTCAGACAGTGTCAGTATAGTTCTAATATAAACAGGGAGATGGGGAGGGAGGACAACCAGAAATACAGTAAATACAGAAAACAGCAGAGTACTAATGAATTCACTGGCAGGATCCCATTTGTACTTTTGTTTTAGGCTGGTATTTGGCTAAGTTAAAATGCTGTTTGCTGCCAATAAGTACAAGGCCATAGCTGAGGAATGGAGAGGAAAGGAAAGATTGTAAAGGAGGGTGGGAAGATTGGAGCAAGTGATTGAAAATTTGTTTGGAGACTGGATTGCTGGAGGATTACTGGAGATCAGACTGTGGGTCTATGGATAGTTTCTGGAGATAGATAGAGGGGACTGTGTGAGCTGATCATGGTACTCAGTCTGGAGATCATGAGGAGAGTAGTACAATGTCTTGGGATGGCCAGGGTGAAACATTCCTGTTCTCCTTGGCCCACCAGCAATGCTGCAAGGTAATCTTTCTGTTAGATCCAGAAGTTCTCATCTCCCTTTAACTGCTGGATTTCCAAGACATGGGAAACCCGGCCTGGACAGTTCGTATTGAAATTGCTGCTAAAACATGAAGCATGCAGGCTTATTGACATAGTACAAATATCAACCTGCCTCTCAAGACTATGCAACTCAGCTAACCTCCAGACCTCAATGGTGAACCAGGAAGTAGCAACATCTGCATTTGGTTGAAATCAGATTTCCCATTTTTATGCCATTTTAACCCAACCCTGGCCACTGTTCCACACCTATTCGGGTAGTGGTGGGGAGTTAAAATTCACTCCCAATAGCGTGAACTACAATGTAAAAAAAAGTGGGGAATTTTATGTGGATATGATAACCCTGACCTCAGCTTTAAAGTGGAGAACTAGCCTATGTTCACATAGCCAGGAAAGATCCAGCTGATGTATTGGCTGTCGGATTGTTAACCGAATCAGCGTTAAACCTCCACCTTCAACTGGAAGGAAGACTCAGCTCTGAGAGCTGCTGGTAAGGAAGAAACCCTTAAATGACTATTAATTAGCCTCTTTAAGAGTTTCAATGGCCAAAGGGTCGGGAGTCAGGCTGCCTGAAGTCTCTCTGTCACTGGCAAAACTACAGTAGAGGTGTGTAGTCCCGAGCATAATCTCCCCTCTGCCCCATCCACCCTACCCTGCCATGGTATCTCCAAATGCTAAGGGTGCATTGAGACAAACTTAATACTCCACGTATAATGAAAATTTGACCAGTAAACATTTGAAGATGTAGGTTTAAAGTTATCTGAAGAGACCCTTTTGATGAGTAACTTGCAGGCACTGACAGAAAGGTTAGTTGTGCATTAATAGACTTAATATATGGGAAAAAAGATCTGATCACAGATGCAGTACTAATATATTTGTAATGAATAATAATGAGGAACATATTTCTGGAAATAAAACTGTAAAGTTTTAGCATTAGGACTAAGGTTTTAACACAAATATTAAACTCATTGGTGTAATACATCACGGAGAGACACATCAGAGACAGAAAAGACAGATCATCATCTTGGTATTATAGTGAGAGGCTTTTCAATGTGTACTTTTGAAAAGAATACGTGGGCTGATTGTATACTGGATTGTGACAGCAGAATTGGTTCTGTTAATAGGTGTTTCTAATCTGGGCATTTTTTCTTTGAAAACTTCAAGTGAAAGGGATCTTTTCTTGAAAAATAATGAGGAGCAAGCATACTGGTGAGAAGGCCCTAAATTTGCTAGATTAGTAAAGTAGGCATTTGCCCTTTCATTTATTTTACGTATGTGATTTCTTGTTCACTTTGATGTTGCAGGATATGACCCTTCAGTCTCACTCAAAGGAGTACTGTGAAGTGACATGGAAAAGTGAATCATAGCCAAAGCATCCATGTCCTGATGAACTCTTGCAAAGTCATTAATTACTGACCAATCACGAGAAAATTACGTGATTCATTCCAGAGGTGCATTGTTGAATCAACTTGCAGTTGTTACACTAGATCTAGTGCTATGTTAGGTGGACAGGCTGTTTGACAGAGATAGTGTTTGTAGGACTGGGCTGGAGCCAGTAAAGTATATACCTGGGACAAAAACTGCTACAACAGTGTGTACAGGCACTGTATGTCTCATTTGCTGACAAACACTGGCTGCTTGTGAATTTCTCCAGCCAGTCTTTCAAAAGCACCCTAGTGAGTCAGAGAGAAACATCATACAAGTACAGGAGCAAATAATTTCTAAATAGTTTAACTTTTGAAAAAAACAGGAATAAGTAGAAGAAACAAGCCCTTAACATAGATGGAAAGTTCTTCTTGACAATAAATTGGAAATGTTGAGAGGATAAAAATCATAATAGAATAGTAAAAGATGATTGGCAAATCAAATTTAGGACTAATTGTACTAAATATGATTATAATTAAGTGATTGAGAACCATTACTGATGAGAATAATGGAAAGAAATGTGACAGGTAGTGCATGCTTATACCCAAGACTTTTAAACATAATATGGATATAGAAGATAAATCTTCACAACAGCTTTCCCATTTGCCCTTTGCAATTTCAGTGGGAGGCATGAAAACTGTGTTAAAACACACATATTTATTCCATCTTTTCAAGGATCCTGAAGCATTTCAACCAATGCTGAAGTGGATGAATGGGACAAATCCCTCAGAAATGTCACTCCAGCAACCTGCGTTATTACTACAGTACATTGAGAAAGTATGAGGCTTTACATTTAACAGGTTATATCTAGTATTATTCCTGAATAACTGAGATATTCAGTCATAGAGTTATTACACAATAGAATTAAGGGTGAGAAGCAGGGCTTTGTGAGCCTTGTTGTCAGTAATAAATTGATATTTTAGATTACTACTTCAACTATAATGAACCAGCATTGTCAGGGAATGAAAATTTGTCTCAGATGTTGAACGTACTTACAGGTAATTGTTAAGAAGTAATATATCTTTGTGATATATGTATTTCTAAGACATTGGCCCATTGATCATTTTGCAGTGAACTTCTTGGATGTTTAATATTATGTGAAAGAGGATTTAAAGGCAAATGTTATCATTTTTGTTAACTGGATCTCAGGCACTATTGTACAGTATTGCTCTGAAGTAAGATGCTTCAGTAGTTTCTTCTCTGTTTTCACAGAACTTTCATCTAGAGATGATCTAGTCACAGAAACATGGTGATGGTAAGTCAGCTTGAATACAGTTTTGCCCTGGTACTTCGTTTCATACTCAATTTTGTACATACTGCAAAAATATTGTATAAGGACATTGTGATGGTATAGTGTGGCTTATTTATAACAATTTAATAAAACACAAGTGATAGATGTTTGTACAATTAATTTACTAAGAATCCATAGTTTTCCATGTTACAGCTGTGGGCTTTTATAAGGCCAAAGCGAGATGGTTTGTTCCACCACCAGCTACTCCACACAGAAACTAATAGCTTTTGGAGAAAAAGGAAATCCCTTTGTCATGCATTATACAGCATCATATATACAAGAAACCAACTGTGAAACAAAGATTGCTGAAAGTAATGGACAAACAACACGAAGATATCTCACAGTACTTAAATGAAGCATTTGAAAATAAAGTTGCTCAGGAGAGAGCATTTAAATTTAACTTTCACTGTGGCTTAAAATTTGTTCAGCTGTCTTTTTTATTGAGTACATTTTTGATTTTTGGACATAATTCATTAGGATTATCCAATATACTTCATGTAATATTTCCTCTTATAAATAAAAATGGGTGTTTTTAATTTGGGCATAAATGTACCATCCCATAACATCTCAAAAGGATAGATCCAATTCAGAAATTATCTTAACAAAATAAAACTTGCAACAACTTCTTCTGCATGCCTCGTTTGCATACATAGAATTGCATCCAAGGAGGAATTTAACAAGGAAATACACAAGAATGAAAAGATTGTCAAAAAAGATAAATTAGGATTATTAATAGAACTTATATACCACACTAATACAAGGACATTTTCTTTTTAAGCAGTTGGCAGCCATTAAAGAAATAAATTATCTAACTCACTCATCTCCACAATATTTTACTGTCAAGTGTATATATATATACATTACATTGATGAAGCGCCAAATAGGTTCCGCATTTAACAGGGACACACCTAGCAATATTCCTACATATCTCACTTAACATTATCAAACAATGGTTACTCCATATTGCTTGTGAACATATAGAAATTAATTTAGAAATAAATGGTTTAAATAAGTGCTAAATTTTCACACAGCTGAAGTTTCAATCTGACTGATAACAGTTCCCTCATTTCAATTACATGGAGTTGAAAAACAAGATCCTATTGTGGCTAACTGAACAACAGAGTGGTACATGCATTTGTTACCAGGCTATGTCAAAATTCAGCTTCTAACTCTAACTGTGATCTAATCTTCCTCCTCATCTTCTTCATCACTGTCTTTCATTGTAATCCCTTGAAGACCACCACCTTCAGAAACCGATGCTGTTGCTTCTTCTACAGTCAGTCTGTTACGAATTGTCTCATAGGTCTTACTGTTCAAGGTTGAATCCAGTACTCCTTGCAGCCGAAAGTCTCGATAAGCTTTCTACAAGAATACAAATGTATAGGACTTGACATTTATTCACTGGCAGAAGCATCATTGTACCTTACAAATAACTTTTTTCTATTATGCCGAATAATATCCTATAATTTTAAAGTCATACAAAAGCATTCTTAAGCACTTCATCATCACAAAACTTATGAAGAGTGAGCAACATTACAGATATTCATATAAAGTGCTTCTTAAAGAAATTTCTCATTGGATTAAACTTCTTAGTTGCAAATATCAGGGTTAATATTAAATATAAGCTTTTTATGTGTTGACTTTCCCTCTGCTTTAATAATCATTAAGAAGAATATCCCCTTTTGACTGTTTACACAAATACAAACATTGCGCTTATGGTACTAAGGGTATTGGAAAGAGTTTCACAATCTAGTTCGTAGAGATTTCTAACCTATCTATGGGAAAGAAAAGATAGAATCGGAAAAAGGAAATATTTGCACCATCATGCGATTATCTGTAGGAAAACTGTATAAAGGTGTAATATATTACTGTCTCCCATGTTAGGTACATCAGAGTATTTTCTCCAGTATTCTTCAGTGGTGACAAATGGACAACATGCTCTCATGCCTTCTGCTTTAGTTTCTGAATCCCAGCTCCTAATATCAGATCTACCTCCTTATGCTTCTTTGAGGTGAACGGCTGTTAATCATCAACATTTCACTAGAATATGGCAGATCTGTCTGGTTTATCTACTGAGTCAAGCTTGCTGCATTGGACTGCAATTCCATTGCCTGGAATTTTCTCTTGGAGTCACCTTGACCGTAGATCATCCCCAAAGAGAACAGTCATTAGATAACCAACAAGCATAGAGACCGTCCTTGGTGTACCATGGCAGATACCTCAGATTTCTCATAAGGGACAGGTAAAAAACACAAAGCATCATAAAATGTGTGAGTCTGTTCTTTTCATCCGCAGTAGACACATCAGAAGCAACTGAATGGTGGTTCCATCAGCTGACTTTAGCAACTTCTGTAGTAGTTACTTGTCATTCGTTATGTATCTCAATTAATGTAACACCAGGTGTTGGATGTACAAACACCTATTCCCATATTCAACCTTTGAGTGGCTTGTTTTTACAATGGTCACAGAATGTGGGTGGCATGGCTAGGATTTTTGGCCATTCCTAATTGCCTAAAAGGCAGTTAAGAGTCAAGTACATTGCTGTGGGACTGGAGTCACATGTAGACTAGACCAGGTATGGATGGCAGAGTTCCCTCCTTAAAAAGCATTAAGTGAACCAGATAGGTTTTTATGACAATCAACATGGTTGCCATTAGGCTGGCTTTTTATTCCAAATTTTTACTGAATTCAAATTCAATTGGTGGGATTTGAATCCATGCCCCCAGAACATTAGCCTGGAGTTCAGGATTACTAGTCCAGTGACATTACCATACACTGGTGCCTCCTCATCACATCTAATTCTTTTAGCCTCATCAACTGAATGATGGACATCTGCCTTTAGTACTATAGAAAAACCTAGCATGCAGTTTGTGACTATCAGCATCTTGAACAGCTTAGAAATCCAAGTGACATACCACACTCCAGGTCCACTCAACGTAACCTGTTTAGTTTGGGTCTTCATAGAAAGGCATTGGAAATAGTTATGATTTTCTCTTTAGAGATATGCAGCCAACCACCATGTCACAGTTTCCTCATTTTTATAAGATACAATTTGCTTGTAAATCTCACACATTGGCTGAAGGAAATTCTTTCCATTATATGCTAAAAAATTTTGATCCATAAAGCCAGACTATTTGGATATATCTTAAATATGTCAAACATATCCTGCATTTGGATGTTATTGTCGTTGAAGAAAGATAAGAAAGTCTAATGCTTCCTTAGCCCTTCTCAGAGGATCAACGTTAGTCTATCCAGTTGGCATCCATCAGATCCCTGGGTATTGATACAATCCAACAATTGCTACAGATGCTTTCAGTAACTTTCAATTAATACCTACTTTTCACAGTTGCTTTTGTTTATTATTAGGATACCTAAATTAAAGTGAATCAATTGAGACATTTACAACTAACCGTCAACTTCTCTACGCCTAAGTAACTGTACATGATCTCGGAAACTTATAAGAAGCAAAAACAAAAAGAAATGTGTTACTAGAGATCAGGAAGAAAAGACTTTGACCTAATCTACAGGCTGATTAAATGTCTTATTGCTGCCATGATAGACTTATGGCCCATATTTTAAAACTGATGCACCACTGGTCTTTACTTTAAGGAGTTCAGTATTGAATCCAGATGATATTTGAATTTAAACAGGCTTGAGATATGAAAGATTCAATGTCCAGCAACCTTGCAATTAGTAACTTATTTATTTGGTATTTTCTGCTTTCAGTTTGAAGTTTCAGTCAATCTCACCATATACCCAACAATAACTGCAATGATGTGTTGGCCCAGTTGTTTCTACGTAGCATTCATTTGGCAGCCTGACCAAGAAACATGAGTAAAGCAATACTTAGGTATGAGTTAAGGTTGAATTTGAACCTGGTTGGGAATTAAGAATTTGAGTTAAAGTCTTCAGCCTTACATTTTGCAACATCTTTTGTTTTGACATTGCACAATGTGATATTAATACTGTATTCAATATTGAGTTCTTATGAAATTCTTCGGTGAAGACATTGCATATTTATTTGAATTGAGCTAAGAACTATATTATAATAGCTGAATAAAACTGCACATTGTACCTAGCTACCAATGTGGTTTACTGTTGGTTACAGACCAGGTTTCTCATTAATGTCCTGGTTAGATACGCTCCTTCCTGTCACTCACAGAACTCTTCTAGAAGTTCTGAAGTGCCTTATCGATGTTGTCTTTTTGCAGCACCAACACATCATTCTCCTCTGCAGCCAAGGCTAAAGCAGCCAGAGAAAGCTGGTGGATAGGCCATGTGCTGGGCTTTGGTTTCAGTGTTGGGGGATGGCACAGGCCAGGAGCCGAAGGACAGTACTGGACACATGGGTTTTTACGGTCCAACAAATCTCTGCTCCAGCCAAGGACCAGTTCTGAGGCTGCCAGGTTATGAAGGCAGAACCTGTACTAACCTTGAAACATTCTGAAACATTGTTAAAAATGAGCAAGTAATACAGGGGTAGATTTGTTATGACATTGTGGTTAATCAGAGACTGTAGTTCACAGTTTTAAGAAAAAGGATGATGTGTCCTAAAACAGTCACTGCATTATTTGAAGGACAGCTTATTTATGATCAAATTTTTATTAAATAGCAGACTAGAATTTTAATGGATGTTTTGACGATCAAATTCAGTAATTCCGTCCAATATTCTGTAAACAATATAAATCAATTATTTTGAATATTATACCTATTCAATTTTTACTTTTTGAAAGCCAGAGATAAAGAAGTGGGTGCAGTCAGTTTTAGGTAAGCATTACACATGCTGCAACACTTCTGAATACAAAACGGGCTGGTAGAGATACACATCCTGTCATCGCCTTTTGCAAATTTGTGAAACTGTAATCTCACCAGGAAGAGGGACATTGATAGTGCTAAGGACCACAATGCAAAGCAACTCAGAAATGGCTCTATTTATAAAGTGTGGTTTCCAGCCTTGTCAGAAAATCATTCAGTATATGCACGGGTTGGGATTCACCGACCCCAGGCTGACTGCTCCACTCTGAGTGATGCCGTAGTGTTGTTATTCGCTTATGTACATTCTGCATGCTCTTTCAAAGCATACCCTTAACAACTATTTTATTAGCTACAGATCTGAATAAATATCTTTCTGCCTGCTTCTATTTGTTACCCTGCTCCTCCAACCCAGTTTTCATGCTCAACAGGAAATTATGGAAAGAGCATACAGGAAAGTGGAGGATAGGAAAGGTGAGAGTAAGGAACAGACAAGAAAAACACAGAATAATACATCAGGAAAGAGATAAGACAGAACGTGGAAAAGCAGAATCAAAAGAGATGAGAGAAGCACAAGATAATGAGAGGTTAAGAGAGGAGCATACCGGAAGAAAATGAAACAAAACCTTAAGGATGAGTCAAGCAGATAAAGAGAGAATGAAACAAACAGGAATGACAGAAAAGAAAGAAATGAGAGAATAAAAGACAAGAAAGAGAACAATCATATTCAGGAAGGGAAGAGAGAACAGAAAAGAAGATGCCAAAGGGAAGAGAGAGATTTGGAGAAAAGGGAATGAGTTTTGTGAGATAATTAGAGGGAAAGACTAAACGTAAAGGAATAAGGAACACTTGTAGATGAAAAAACTAATACGTACAGTGAGAAGGACTCAGACAAAGGAAAACACAAAGGGAGTGAAAAAGTAAATGGATGGAGGGAATAAAATTAAAGAAAAACAGTGGTAGCAGCAGGAATAAATAGAGGAGATTAGGGGGAAAGAAAATGAGAAGGGATGGAGATAAAGAATGAAATGAAGAGTCTCAGAAGGTGAGAAAGGCAGAAGGAAAGAAGCAGAGTGACAATATCAGTAGTAAGACGATGAGGTGTGGAATGCAAGGAAACAGAAACAGAAGTGATGGAGGAACATTCTTAGTTATGGGCATGATTGTACTTTTCATGCAGGTATTTGCAAAGAAAAAGAAGAAGAAAAAGAAGATGAACTAAATTTAGGTGACACTTACTGACGAGATCGATTTGCGAATGAGCTTCCAGCATATGTGGGCTTTAGAAATCTGTATTTATTTACTCTGATAAAATTAGGAGTACTGGCCCTGAGGGGTATCCTCAGATTGGGAGGATTAGGTAAGGGTGCTGAAATTTAGAAACATTTTGGTGTGAGATTTCAAGACTGAGGCATTGTGATGTTTAAGAATAAAGGGGTTCTTCAGATTTAGCAGAAGTTTGTGCAATGTATTAAACTGGGATGGAAACTGGACTGCTTGGCTTTGTGAACTACTGTAGCTAGTTATGGGATTGAGACTGTCTTTCGTCAAAGTGATGTATTGATCAGCCTTCTAAAGGTTCTAGCAGATTCATCTTGGTGTGGCCAGAGGGGAAGAATCACTGGGACAGGATTTCCTGGTGGCAGTGAATTTAGGAAACACTAAAAAAAAATGAGGAAAGTGCCTGGAGGTGATTACTCGAAGTTATTACTTGGCAAAATGTGAAAATGCAGACTCATTAGAAACCGGCTGTTCGTTATATGAACTGGAACTCCATAGAGAGTGTGATTTTGAGATAATTATATGAGGGAAATGTTCCTTCCTGTAGTTTAAAATATGTTTCCTATAAAAATTGCACAGCAGAAGATTTAAAATGTGAAATCTTGTTGTGTTATTCTTCAAATGTCAACTGGAAATTTAAATCTGTTTTTAAAAAAATTAGAGATCTTTACAGAAATCATAACACGCAAGAGGCAGCCATAACTTGGGTCAGTGAGAGTCTTGACAGGCCTTGGGCTGGTGGCTTCCTACAACTTAATTTAAGAAACAGAATTAGAAAATGCAAGTTAGAAAAAGTGAACGAGAAAGGCTGTTTAGTCTTTATAAAGTGTACTTGTGTACAGCTAGGAAGAAATTAATCAGGTATTTGCATTTATATAGTGCTTTCCATTACTTTGGGACATCCTTAGATGTTTTTCATCCAAAGAAATACTTCTATTGTCAATGCAATTGTAAGCTCTGAAACATGGCAGGCAATATGTAGAAGACAGAAATGTGATAAAGACCAGATAGTCTGTGTTTAGGTTCTAGCTGATGAAGAAATACTCTCAAGATAGCGGAAAGAACTCCTACTTTAAAATATTGCCGTAGGATTTTTTTTACATTCACTTGACACTGGATCTTGGTTTAACATCTCATTCAAAATATGTCAACCATTGCCAGACCCTCACACTTGGGCCGGCAATCTTTGTTGGATTACTTCAAAGAGCTCATCTGTGAATATAAGTGGCTTCTGTAGAAGTGCACTGGAAGGTCAACCTAAATTAGTGCTCAAGTCATTGCAGAAGGACTTGAATCCATGATCTCTTGGCTTAGATGCAGAAGTACTGCTACTGAGCCACAGTTGTTACTAGAAGCATATGATATAGGTGAGAACTTTATTACATTAAAATACAGCTATGTTCAATTGACCATTTTCCTTTTTTCTCATTTTAACTGATCAACAGAACTCATGAAAACTCACTGTCAGCCTCTTCAAGCTTTATTTTACCAAATCTTCTGTCTATTTTCTGCAATCTTTGAAAGTAAACTTCCCAATGATTAAACAGTAATCTTTTAACCCGACTAGCAGCAGGCATGAACAATCCACATTGCAATTCCTACATTTCTTTTGATATTCATAGAATGAAGCTGCAATTCAGCTTGGAGTTTTTTTGTTGGAAACACAGAAAATAAGATCTCATTTACAACAGCAATAATCCTTGCAGTGGTTAATATACAATGAAAGAGAGACAGAAATGTTATCATCGAATCAAACACATTTTTAACCATTTACATCATACACACAAATTTTACAATGGTACCATTAATATATGCAGGAGTACAAGAGTTGTGTAGCTGATCATTGTCTATTTTGCATATTTCAGTCATTTGTTTTACAGACATCATTATTTTCATGTATAATTATATAAGTCAATGTTATTATTTATAATGCATACTCTTTTTCATGCACTTCAATATTTCCTTTAACTATAAAAAATATTGTAATAATTTTCCTCTCACTAGTTCAGGAACATTTGGATCTACCAGGTCAAATCAACGTACACAAAATAGTGCTGAAATTTCTCCCGAGCACCATAAACAGTAAGCTTGTACTTAAATGTTAGAAAAGGATCAGGAGTAAGCCATTTGGTTTCTTGGCATGTTCATTCATTTGCAGAAGATCACAGAATAATTAAGAAGGCATTTTGACACAACTTAGTTTATCCATCCAAAGATTAACTGTTTGAGCATCTTACGTTATTCAAGGATGATATATGACTGGTTACCTGTCATACACCTTCTCAATGTTCCTTTTTAATGGAAAGAAAAATGGGCCACAGTGCATAACAGGTGGCTGATCCAACGTAATCACATTTACATTCACCAAAGGGAGCATTTAACCGAATATGTGTCCTTTAGCTTTAGAACATCATTCATCAAAAAAGGTGTACAGTACTCTACATTTATCTCAAATGTAATATTTCGAAAGACCAATGAAACTTGAAAAAAAATGATGTTATCTTATCTCTCTTTAAAAAAGGTCACCTGCAACATCTCACACAAGTGATCAGTTCTTTGTGTGTAGACAGTTGGCTTGGGCAAGCTTCAGAAAGGCAGGGAAGAAAGAATAAAGATCAATCGATATAAACAGAAACAGAAACCCTAGCTGATGTTACCTTTCTATATTTTATGAAAGTGGCAAGACAAGTTGATATGGCTGTCAATAGCCCAGATTTTTCCATGGCCAAATAATTGTTTCTGAAGTGCAGATGGGAGTTGTGCATTGGGACCCTGTGGAATCCCCACTGTAGCAGTCTCTGAAAGAGCTGCTCAGGAAATTTAAGATTCTTCTGGGCAATTCTCCTATGGCTGGAACTCAAATGTATCTTTTTAAGAAGATAAGAAACAGAAGCGGGAGTAGGACAGTTGTTCCCACAAGTCTGCCCCACCATTGTATAAAATCATGGATAGTGGACCTGCACTGGGCCTCAACTCCTCTTTCGTGCCAGCTCACCATAGCCTTAACTCCTTGATGTTTTAAAAAAATGAGTTACCTCCTCTTTATATATTTTCAGTGATCCAACCTCCACAATATTCTGGAATAGAGAATTCCAAACCTCTAGGAGAAGAAATTCCTTCACATTGCAGTTTTAAATCTGTGGCCTTATGTTGTAACTATGTCCCCTAGAAGATCCTCCTACCAGTGGAAACATCTTCTCAACATCTACCCTGTCAACTTCCCTCAGAACCTTACATTTTTCAATAAGACATCCCTTATTCTTCTAAACTGTAAAGAATAAAGGCATAACCTGTTTTGCTGTCCTAGATAAGTCAGACCCTCATTCAGGAATCAGCCTGGAGAATCTCTTTTGAACTGCATCCAATGCCTATATATTCTTTCTTAAATACAGGGACCAAAACCGTATACAGTGCCTCAGGTGTAACTTCACCGATCCCCTGTACAGTTGTAACAAGACTTTCCTATTTTTAAACTCAAATCCCAGAGCAATAAAGGCCAAACTCCATTTGCCTTCTAAATTACTTGGTATAAATGCATGTTAACTTTTTGTGTTTGATGCACGGTAACACCTAGCTCCCTTGTGCTGTACAGTTTTTTGGAGTCTCTCTTCATTTAAATAATAGTCTGCCTTTGATTACCAAAATGCATGATCTCAAGTTTCTTACGTTAAACTCTACCCGCCAAGTTTTGCCTACTCACTCAATTTATCTATATCACCTTGCAGATTCCTTATACCTTCACCATAACACACCCACCTACTTTTGTATCAGCAGCAGATATGGATACATTACACTCTACCCCCTCCTCCAAGTCATTAACATAGATTGTAAATAATTGAGGTCCTAGGATTGACTCATGCAAACTTCACTAATTACATCTTTTCAACCTGAAAAATACCCACTAATGTTGACTCTCTGTCTTCTGTGATAACCAATCTTCAATCTATACTAATACATCATCCTATTACTGTGGGCTCCTATCTTGTGTAATAACCTTTTATGTAGCATCTTATCAAACGCTTTCTGAAAATCCAAATACACTACAGCTACAGCTAATTGACTCTGGTTGTTACATCCTCAAAGAGTTCTAGCAAATTTAGCAAACATGATTTCCCATTTACGATGTTGACTCTGTTTGATTGTGTTCAGCTTTTCTAAATGTCCCGCTTTTTGTTCATTAATTAACTCTAGTATTTTCTCAATGACAGATTTTGGCTAACTGCCCTATAATTTTGTGCTTTCTACTTCCTTTCTTGAACAAGGGCACCACATTAGCAATATTTTAATCCACTGGAACCCTCCTGTAATGTAGTTGAGTTCTGGAATATTTCAACCAATGTCCCCACTGTCTCTGCAGACACTTCCTTTAAAACCCTTGGATGGAGGCTATCTTGTCCTGATGACTAGGTCTTATATTCCATTAGCTCGTCAAGTACTTTGCCCTTCGTGATAGAGGCTGTCACAATATCGTTCCTCCCATCAGCACCTTCCTTATTTGATATATTTGGGATGCTTACAGTATAGACCATCATGAAGACTGATGCAAAACATCGGTTTAATTTATCTGCCATTTCCTTGTTCCCTATAGTCAATTTTGTAGTTGCATACTCTAAGACTTGCACACACACTTTAGCTACTCTCTTTCTTTTTTATATACCCATAGAAACTCTTGCTGTTTGTTTTTATATTTCTCGTCAATTTACTTTCATGATAAATTCTCTCCCTTTTTATTAGCTTTTTAGTCATCCATTGCAAGCTCACAAAATCCCAATCTTAGCACTGCTTTTTGTCTGTTTGTATGCCGTAGTCTTTGATTAGATACTCTCCTTGGCTGCTTTTGTTAACAATAGGATTAACATCCTTCTCATTCTTCTTTTTAACCAGAATAAACCTTTGGTGAGCATTATGAAATGTTTGCCATTGGTCGTCAACTGACCTTCTTCTTAATCTATTTTCACAGCTTGCTTCAGACAATTCTTTTTTCATACCTGTATACCTGCCGTTCTTTAAATTGAGGATACTGATTGCTCTCTCTCAAACCGAATCTGAAATTCAACCATGTTGTGGTTTCAACTTGTACGTAGATTCTTAACTATGAGATTCCTGATTAATCCCACCTCAATACACATCACTTGATCTTAACCTACCTGGGAGTAGGTTATTTATGTACTGTACTGCTTTAAGAAACAGTCCCTGATGTGGTCTTTTAGTTTAGGTCTGCAGCACAGAAAATAGACCTTCAGCCCATTGAGTCTGCCCTGGTCAAAAACAAGCACCAAACATTTCTGATTCCATTTCCTAGCACTTGCCATCTAAGGGTACATTTTCTTAAATGTTATGAAGGCTTCTGTCTCCACAGCCCTCACAAGCAGTGAATTCCATATTCCCACCACTCTGAGTGATTTTCATTTCCATCACATCCTCTCTAACCCCCTGCCGCTTATCTTAACATATGCCCCCTAGTTATTGATCCCTCAACAAAGGGAAAAGTTCCTTCCTGCCTACTCTATGCCCCTCATAACTTCATGCATCTCAATCATGACCCCTCTGCTCTAAGAAAAACAAGCCCAGTTTATCCAATCTCTCTTCGTAACAAAAACTCTCCAGCCCAGGCAACATCCTCTGCACCCTCTCCAATGCAAACTTATCTCTTCTATTATATGGAATTCAGAACTGCACACAATATTTTAGCTGTTTTCCCTAATCAATATTTTATAAAGTTGCAGCATCACCTTCCTGCTGTTGAATTCTATGCCTCGGCTAATAAAGGCAGGTATCTCTATTGCCTTCTTAACCACTTTACCTACCTGACTAGTGGATATACACACCTAGGTCCCGGCGATCCTTGGTGGTTCCTAAGATCCTACCATTCATCTTGGGTTCCCTTGCCATTTTTGTACAGTCCGAATGCATCGCCTCACACTTTTCTGGGTTGAATTCCATTTATATTTATCGGCCCATCTGACCAGCCCATCTATATCCTCCTGTAATCGAAGGCTATCCACCTCATTATTTATAACCCACCAATTTTAATATCATCTGCAAACTTACTGATCAACCCTCCTTCATTCAAGTCTCAATCACTTATATCAAACAGCAAGAGCTCCAACACTGATCCCTTTGGAACTCCAATGGACACAGGCTTCCAGTCACTAAAACACCCCTCAACCATTACCCTTTGCTTCCTGCCAGTCAGACAATTCTGGATCCATATTAGCTAAATTTCCCATGGGTTCTTACCTTCATTATCAGTCTCTCATGTGGGACTTTATCAAATGCCTTGCTGAATCCAAGTTGACTATGTCAAATTCAGTGTCCCATCTACAAATCTTTTCAAAAAATTCAAGACAAGTTGTTCAGACTTAACCTGTCCTTAACAAAACCAAGACAACAAGGTGCAGGGCTGGATGAACACAGCAGGCCAAGCAGCATCATAGGAGCAGAGAGGCTGACGTTTCGCGCCTAGACCCTTCATCAGAAAAGGGGGAGGGGGAAGGGGGTTTTGAAATAAATAGGGAGAGAGTGGGAGGCGGATAGAAGAGGGATAGAGGAGAGGATAGGTGGAGAGGAAACAAACAGGTCGAAGAGGTGGGGATGGAGCCAGTAAAGGTGAGTGTAGGTAGGGAGTTAGGAAGGGGATAGGTCAGTCCAGGGAGGACGGACAGGTCAAGGGGGCGGGATGAGGTTGGTCGGTAGGAGATGGAGGTGCGGCTTGAGGTGGGAGGAGGGGATAGGTGGGAGGAAGAACAGGTTAGGGAGGCAGGGACGAGCTGGGCTGGTTTTGGGATGCGGTAGGGGGAGGGGAGATTTTGAAACTTGTGAAATCCACATTGATACCATTGGGCTGCAGGGTTCCCAAGCAGAATATGAGTTGCTGTTCCTGCAACCTTCGGGTGGCATCGTTGTGGCACTGCAGGAGGCCCAGGATGGACATGTCGTCTGAGGAATGGGAGGGGGAGTTGAAATGGTTCGCGACTGGGAGGTGCAGTTGTTTACTGCGAACCGAGCGTAGGTGTTCTGCAAAGCGGTCCCCGAGTCTCCGCTTGGTTTCCCCGATGTAGAGGTAGCCACACCGGGTACAGCGGATGCAGTATACCATATTGGCAGATGTGCAGGTGAACATCTGCTTGATGTGGAAAGTCTTCATGGGGCCAGGGATGGGGGTGAGGGAGGAGGTATGGGGGTAGGTGTAGCACTTCCTGCTTGCCTGTTCTTGATTAATCCCTGCCTCTCCAAGTGCAGATTAATTTTGTCCCTCAGAATTGCTTCCAATAGTTTCTCCACTACTGAAGTTAGACTGACTGGCTTGTAGTTTCTTGGTTTGTCCCTTTTTCCTTCCTTGAATAATGGTACCACATTGGCTGACCTCCAGCCCTCTGGCATCTCTCCTGTGGCCAGACAGGATTTGAAATTATTGTCAACGTTTCTGATATTTCCTCCCCTGCCTTACTCAACAGCCTGTGATACCTTTCAACTAGCCCTGGAAATCTATTTACTTTTAAGCCTGCCAGACCACTTAGCACCTCCTCCCCGTCTATGCTCATTTCTTTAATTATATCACAGTCCTTCTCCCTGGTTTCGATACCAACATTGTCCTTTAACTAGCGAACACTGACTCAAAGTATTCAGTCTTCTGACTCCATGCAAAAATGACCACTGTAGTCTTAATATGCCCTACTGTTTTCCTAGTTATCCTTTCACTTTTGATGTACTTGTACAATAACTTAGGATTTTCCTCCTTTTTTGCTTTCCTAATTTTCTTTTTTAGTTTGTCCTTACACATTCAGTGCTCCTCTGGGGCGTCTGTGGTTTTAAGCTCTTGGTACCAGCCATAAGCTTCTCTTTTTCTCTTTATCCAACCCTGTATATCCACGGATACCCAGGGTTTGTTGGATTCATTGGTTCCATGCTTTGTATTTATTGGAATATACTGACCCTGCCCTCTCCCCATTTCCTTCTTGAATGTGTCCTACTGGTCTGACATAAATTTACCCAAACGTATCTCCTTCCAGTCCATTCTGACCAAATCATACCTGATTTTATTAAAACTGGCCTTCTCCCAGTTTTGAACTATGATTTAGGCAAATCCTTGTCCTTTTCCATAACAATCTTGAATCTAATGGAATTATGATTGCTTCTGAAAAATGCTCCCCCACTGATATTTCAACCATTTGCCTGGCTTCATTATCTAAAATTAAGTCCAGGACCACTCTGTCTCTTGTAGGCCATTCTATGTACAGGCTTAAAAAAGCTCTCCTAGATGTATTTTCAGAATTCCACTTCCCCTAAACCTTTCACACTATGACTACCCCAGTTAACACGGTGACGTTTGAAACATCCATTGTCACTACCCTATTACTTTTACACTTCTCTGAAATTTGTCTGCATAATCTGCTCTTCTATTTCTCTCAGACTATTATGGGCCCGCTAGTACACTCCCAACAATGTGATTGCTTCTTTTTGGTTTTAAAGTTCTACCCATATGGCTTTATTTGAGGAGCCTTCTAAGATGTCATCCTTACTGCTGTAATTGATTCCCTGATCAATATTATGGCACCCCCTCCTCTTTGATCTCCTCCCCTGTCTTGTCTGAAGACTCTATATCCTGGAATTTTGAGCTGCCAATCCTGCCCCTCTCTCAACCTGTGTTTCAGTGATAGCAATTGCACCATATTTTTGTGTTTTAATTTGTGTCGTTGACTTGTCTGCCTTGCTTGTCTGACTCCTTGCATTAAAATAAATACCATCAAACCTTGCCAAACTCCCTTATGCCTTAACAGGTCTATAATTTCTGTGCCCTCCAGTCTCACTTGCTGTCTCTTCTAATTTTGGCCATGCACCTCCCCCTGCTGAACCTTCTCTCTGGACTACACCCCCCTGCCCATCAAGTCAGTTTAAACCCTCCCCAACAGCACTAGCAAATGTTCCTGCCAAGATGCTGGATCCATTCTGGTTCACATGTAACCTATTGACCTTATACAGGTCCCACTGTCCCCAAAAATGGGACCAATGTCCAGAGGTCTAAAGCTCTCCCTCTTGCACCATCTCTCCAGCCACACATTCATCTGCACTAACCTCCCATTTCTGTACTCACTATCACCAGAAATAATCCAGAGATCACTGCCCTTTGGTCCAGTTCTTTAATCTACTTCCTAGCTCCCTAAAATTTGCTTGCAAGACCTAATTCCTTTTTCTACCTGCGTTGTTGGGTACCAACATAGACAGTGATCTCTGTCCGTTTGCCCTCCCCTTTGCAATGTCCTGCTGCCATTCAGTGACATCTTGACCCTGGCACCAGGGAAGCAACATTTCATCCCGGAATCTTTTTTATAACTGCAGAAACTCTTGTCTGCTCCCCTTACAGTTGAATTTCCTACCACTATAATATCCCTACTGCGCTTCTTCCTGCCTTCTTGTGCAGCAGACCCACCATGTAGTTGGTTTTCACTGCTTTCCTCTGAACAATCTTCTCCCCTAACAATATCCAAAATGGTTTATCTATTTAGAAAGCGGGGTGGCCACAGGGTACTCCTGCACTACTTCCTTTTCTCTGCTCTGCTTGGTCTTTCTGCCTTTTCAGTCTTCATCTGCAGTGTGAACATGTTATCCATGACATACTCAGCATTGCGGATACTCCATAGCTCCAGCTCCAAAATGCAGTAACTACAGCTGGACATACTTCCTGAACATGTGGTCATCAGGACACTGAAACTTCCATGATTTGCCATATAGCAGAGGAGGAGCATATCACAGGTACAAACTCTGCTGCTATGACTTCTCTTAAACCTTTTAGTTACTGCATTTTTCTAAAAAAAATGCTACAAATACTAGAAGCTTACTCCCTTATGCTAACTTTACTTTCCTTACCATACTTTGCTTACTTATGTTATTTTTATTGTCTTGGTCCTGACTTACACTTATTCCTATAGTTTTTCAGATAATCCCTTCTTCTAAAAAAAACACATTTTAAGATCACAATCCAATCAACCTACCACTGCCCTGTGGTGGCATCGTTTTCTCAGTCAGCAGCCCCCTGAAGCTGAAGCTGCAGCTGCTAAACTAGGACTCCCCTCTAAACAGATCTTCTTGCTGCCTCCCCTCTTGCTGCTGTGTTAAAGCTAAAGTGCTGGGTCCCTGATCCTGGACCTCAATATATCCTCTTGGTGTCTCCCTCTCTCTGCTCTGCTCTAAAAATTCATATTCCATGTTACCATGATCCATCTGATTTGTCCAGTCAAACTGCTGATTACAATCACCAATAATAATTGTAGTGCCCTTTTTACACACCTCCATTACTTACTGATTTATAATTTGTCTTACAGTCAGGAAATTGTTTGGGAGTCTATATGCAACTTCCATCTGTGACTTCTTTCCTTTGCTATTCTTTATTTCCACCAAAACCGATGTCACATTTTGGTCTATTACACCTGTATCACTACTCACCACTGCACTGATACCTTCTTTAATAACATTGCTGCCCCAGATCCTTCTCTTTTTTTTTGCCTATTCTCCTGGAATGATAAATACCTTTGAATATTGAGTTTCCAGACTTGGTCACCTTGCAACCACATCCCTGTAGTGGTTATCAAGTCATATTTATTTATTTCCACGTGTGCTGTTAAATCACCTATTTTGTTGCAAATACCATTATAATGTACCATTATTACTTACTCTGGTTCTAATTTCTGCTGCACTCTGTTGCATATACTTTTTGCCATCTCTTGTCACACTTGGGTTCTTGCCCACCCCATGACTACCCACACTTCTGCTCTCTTGCTTCATTTTGATTTTTTAAATTTCCCTTCAATTGAACCCTTCCCACCCACTAATTAATTTAAACCCCTATCTATAACCCTTGTTATATAAATCATCAATACACTGGTTCCAGCATGGTTCAAAGGAAGCCTGCTCCAAACAAGCAGCTCTTTTTGTCAGTACTGGTGTCAGTGCTCCATGAACTGGAATGCATTCCTCCCACACCAATCTTTGAGCCACGCATCTACTTCTCTACTCTTATTTATCCTACCCCAAAGTGGACATGGCCCAGGTAGTAAGCTGGACATTATTACCTTTGAGATGTTGCTCTTTAACTGAATTCCTGAGCAGAATCTACATCATTGGTACCTAATGGACCATGTCAATTGGACCATTCCCTTCCCATTTCAAGTTACCCTCCAGCAGAGAAGAGATGTCCTGAACCTTGGCACTGGGTAACCAACACAGCTGGGGGCTATAATCTCGTACCAATTGGATAAGGGCCATGGCTGAGGCCCTAAAGCTGAATTCTGGATCCCCATACCTGACCAGCATTCACACTCTTCTGTTCCTGACCATGGACCCAATTTGATGTGATTAATGTAAGGGTTCTGATGGTCTCCTGAACAGGATGTCCTGGTATCTCTTCCCCTCCCCGACATGTCTCAATGTTTACAGCTCGGAGTCCAGTTCATCAACGCTGAGCCAAAGTTCCTCGAGCAGCCAAAACTCGATGTAGAAGATGTGGTCACTATGGATCATAACACACCTGCATAGCCATCTTTATTCTATTTATTTAATTACGTTGGATGTTAAATAGTTTAAAAGTGAATTTGGTAACAGTATTCCTCAGCTGTAATAATGTCTCCTGATTTAAACCGCTTGACAAATCAGAGGGGGCAAGGCAGAAAAATGCACCAATCACCTACATGCTTTTCTGTGACACTACACTTTGACTCTGACAGGTAGAAACAGACTGAAGGGTCTCTCTGCTCCTGGTTTGATCCCCCACTGCTGCTGCCCTTCTCATACAGATCCACCCGACTGGTCTGCTTCACTGATAATGCTGACCTGCTGCACACTCCTCTCTGGCTCCACCTAGATTTAAATCAGACAACTCGGACGGTTTCACTGCAATTGTTCAATTAGTTACTCTTGAGTAACTATTAAACTGACCTCACAACTTATCTCAAGCACACTCAACTACATCTCACCTCCGCAGACCCTATACACTCCCCAAACTCTGGCCCGCCTTCCCTTCCCTCCCCAGGAAATGATACCTCCCACTGTAGACCCAACCATCCCAGCCCCTTGCCACCAGACTGGAACCTCCTCCCTCCCCCGCTGCCCCATCTTATCCGCACCCCCCACCCCTCCTCGTCCCCAGCCATTGAACCCCTTGGAGAGACAGCACTGCTCGAAAGTCAGCCAAACATTCATAATGACACAATAATTGACTTGAATGAGTATCACCAAAGACCTCTATTGAAACTACTTGAGCATATGCTACTTTTTATTCTAATGGACAACTGCCAAAGCAGTCAATTAGAGGATTTTATTTAAAAAAAGCAATCACTGAAAGCAGCAACTTGTGTTTTTTTTTTGAAGCTTAGACAGTGGGACTCTTAATAAAGCCTTCAGATTGTGACATTATCTGCCCTACAGGAGCATTTATATCTATTCCATCAGTTTGTGACCCTTACACTGTGGATTAAAAGGTTTGGACCAGCCAAAATGGAATCCATTTGAACTCCGCTCAGATCAATTGAAATGATCCTGCTAGATTTGGATTTCCTATCTAAATGAATTATGACCTTAACTTTGCCCCATCAGCAACATTTGCATCTGTTGGAAATAGGACAGGACCTCCACATCTGGTTTCCATTGCACTTTAAGATGTATGGTGTCATTCTGGCTCGGTAAAGATTTGGCCCATTTGGAAATTTGGAAAAAGAATCCAATAAGAAATTAGTTTAATGTTGCCAGTCATTATGATCGAGATTGTCTGAAAGGATGGTTGAAGAAGGTTCTAAAGAAACTTTGAGAGAAAAGTACTACATATATACTCGCACTGCAAAATAAATGTAGCATTAGGAAGATAGAACTGGGGAATAGAACTAATTGCATAACTCTTTCAAAATGTCAGTACAAATCTGATGGGCTGAATAATCTGCTTCAATCCTGTATCATCATATGAATCTTTGCTTGGGGATACTGAAGTTAACTGTAGCACCCCTACTGTCATTCCAACTGAGTTCAGAGAACTCTGTCAGTACAGATTGCAAATCAAATCTGGGACCTTCTGGTTTGTATTACTCAGTTACATGTCTCATGAATAACTAGGGGAACTGGATATTATTCCTTTCATTTTATTTGGAAGCACCGAGGTTGCTAGCCCATAGTCAGTAATAAGAATCCAATTTGTGTTTCATAAATATTGACATTCACTCAAAGTATGCCTCCTAAGGAATGTTACAGGACTAATAGATTCTGTATGTACAAAAATATCAAGTGACAAAAATTGTCGTAAAATGCAAAAATGAGCCCATGGTTACTGCAATCTCGAATATAAAGGGATGCCACCGTTTTCATATTTAGCTTTAATTTAAAAATTAGAACGGCTTTATTAGTTTATGGGTGAATCGTATTGTAATTGTAGTGATTGGGGGGTGGGGTCGGTTAGCTCAGTTGGCTGGTTAAGATACAGATTGAGACTAACAGCATGGGTTCAATTTCTGTACTGGCTGAAGTCACCATGAAGGTCCTGTCTTCTCAACCTTGTCACTCGCCTTAGGCATGATGACCCTCAGGTTAAACCATCACGAGCTGTCTCTCTCTCTCTCTCCCTCTCTGAGAGCAGCCCTAGCCTTCCAGTCCTTTGGGATTTTTACCTTACTTTACATTCTTATTTGTAATCCTTCTATGTCACTATCATTTGAATAGAATGAAACTATCTACCTCATTGGCGACATTGAGAAGGGGTAAATGATTGGGTGAATTTATCCTGGAGAGAAATCTATCCCCTTCTTCCAACCTCCGAAATAAAATTCTAGGTAAGAAGGTCATGAATGATCTTCTCAACCTACTGTTAAGTAAGGTCAATTAATGGCCACTTAAGGGCCTATCCCACTAGATCCCTGAACACCTGCCTCCCTGGTCAGCAACAAAGATGGAAACCATGACGACCTACTTGCAGTGGCCTCTACTCATTCCAATCTGGAGACAATTACAGGGATGGATGGAGGGCAAGCGTGTGGCTTCTGAAAGTCATCCACCTGCCTTTGCTTTCTACCACCCCTTCCCTTCCAGTGACTACCACCCTGCGTTAATAAGATAAAGTAGTCTTTCCTTCTTGTTGTTGGATTCCCCTGAGGAGGAGGAAGTCTGGTTTAGTGGTGAACTTAAGGAAGCAGAAGCTGCCAGCTTCTGATTGGTAAGCAGCTTCTGGTGACCTGGGACACCAGTGTTGAGCCAGTGATTTGCCAAGAAACCTGCCCCCACTTGCCCATTAACTCTTAATGAAACAACTCATGGGTGACGAGGTTTTCTTTGGTGTTAGTTGCCACCGAACAAACTCATCCGATACTTAACCAAAAATGGGAAAGTTTCACCAGAGGCATGGTTCTCTGCATATATATTTAGTATCATAAAAATCCAAGACTTAAATTTGGCTAATTTTATCAAAAGGGTTTTCTCACCTTGACAAGTCTGATGAGGATTTTTAGCTGGTAGATGTGAAGCTGTAGATCCATACGATCTGTTAGCCAGGTGCAGATCACATTCATGGAACTTGTGTACCATTGCTGAAAAAGAAAAGGTGACATTCTCCAGCATAAGAACTAAAGTTGCTTAATGTTGAAACACATGTTTAAGGAGTCTCAGTGTTAAATGCTTGAAATGGATGAATGAATACAATGAATAGGGATGCCATTGCAGGCACAATACATTTTGAACAAAATAAGTTAGGTTGTAATAAGTACTGGCACAAGTCTCATTGCAATTTCTGCAGTAATTTTAACTGTTGTGGCAAAATTTGTATTTGTATGTTACAATCACATAAACGACTCCAGCTCTGTTGTTATTTTGAAAGGGGGAAGTACATGTGTTAATATAACACCTTTCACAACCTCAAGACATCCTGAACTCCTTTACAGTTTTGAAGTGTAACCACTATTATGATGTAAATCATGGCAGCCAACTCAAAAGTCCCACAAACCACAAGGAGATAATGATCAGATCATCTCTTCCTTTAAAAAAAAGTGATGTTAGTTGCCTGAAGGACACAATTACAGAATCAGATTATACGAACTATTCTAGTTGTATTCTACTGTAACTTGGGACAAATGACAGTATAGCTAGATCTCAGTATTGCAGATTTACACATGCTGTATTTTCAAGTCCTGTGATATTGTCCCCACTAAGGATTAATGCACTTAGAGTAATATAAACCAGGAACATTGCACATTTAATATCCTTTCTTGTGCAGAATTAGAGGCTCTTATCAGGGGATGACGGTGGGAGTGATACCAATTGGCCTAATCATCCTTTGAGAGGCCAGGGAAAACAGTCTGCTAGAGTCTCAGATCCTGGCTTCTGCCCAGTATCAACGTTGGAAATCTGTGGGTATTAGGCAAGGACAGGATCAGGTTTGTTATCGCTTTCCAAATTCAAATGCTGCTGGCATTTAAATTATGGCTTCACACATGAAGAACGGGCACCTCAGTGAGGTAAAAAAACTGCTTCAATGGAACTACAACACAGTGTTATCAGATGAAGAACACTTTCAGTTGATCTGCTTATACTTTCCTCCTGCTCATTTGAATAATTAACCCTATCATTTGTTAACATGATCACTCCAAAGCTTGAACATTTCCAAGTGAAATTCCAGTTGTGACATCTTGGTTTGTCCACAAAACAAAGATAACAGGTTTTTCATATGTCTGCATTAGTGGTCTGTGGAGAAGCTGGGTGCAGGGAAATGTTTCTCTACAATAGTGAGCTTCCCACAACGAATTCTAATCAGGCACAATTGTAAGATTAACAGAACTGAAATCTTCCACTTTTATACTACAGCATTTATTTGATCCATGCTTAATGATGACTAATAAATGCTGTGACAATAAAATGTCAACATATTTGACAATATGGCAACATTACATCATTGCAGTGACTTTGCATCAATGCAGCTAGTTTCAGGTGTGGGAGAATCAGACCAAACTTGTAATTGATTGCAATGAAACTATTGTGAATTCTGTGATCATCATACTGTGATTCATCATGTATTATCTAGCTCCAAAGTTGGTAAATAGAGCTGCATTAGCAATTATGTAACATTTAAATGCTGCTTGATTAGGAATACTGCAGTATTACTTATATAGAATTTCTGCTGAAATACACCGAATGCAGTAAATTGTGCTTGCTGAGATACTTTCACAATGTAGTTACTTTCTAAAGTGGTGGTGTGTTACAGATCATTCAGTGAGTCCAAACTGCTGTTGCAACATGTACTTTTACATGCGTGCTGTAGCCTGTAGCTATGGATAGTGATGACTGATTATATGACCAGGACTCTCTCCCACTCTAAGGCCTGTTAATAGTGTATGTTGGAAGCATTTGCAGGCTCGTATTCATTTTGGATATGATATGAAGGTATCGTTCTTGGCCAATAAATCCTGACACAGGACTCAAATCCAGAGGGTGGAATCTTATGGGGGTCTGAGCGACGTGGACTATGGTGACATTTGTGGCACGATCGGACGAGAAGTCTGGTGAAACCCATCTCGACGATGGGAGCTATTTGCGCCATCTTTCATGCTTTTCACAAGCGGAGGTGTAATTGACACTCATTATTGACTGTTAAACACTCTGTTAACACCACAACTCACCTCATAATATTCGGCCTCCCATCTTACCAAACTCACCAAATAAACTAGACATTGGGAAAACACAGAAAGGAAACCAGAGTGAGTACCTGGCGGGTTTAATTTGCTGGTTGCTCCAAATGACCTCCGAGTTTGAAACAGGGCACCAACATTTCAAAGCATGCTCCATTGACATTGGTCACACACATCCCACATCCACAGACACTGGCATCTGATACTTGCCAGCTTATAAGAACCTGAATGACACATTTCCGACCCACAATTAGTACACTTCTGCACTTCCAACTATCATTGTAATGCTGCAGCAAGGACATTGTGCAACACGGACATGTACCCAGTTCATGAATTGGACTAGGCTGCATCTCTTGGCTTTTCCCTCGCTGTCAAAGTGCTCACTGACTTTGAAGCTACCTAGATGAATACATCATTGCCTTGCCTTTTTGCACTTTGCCCTTTCAGCCAGAGATACCCAAGCTCATACTGTGGTTGTGTCTTGCCATTTACCATGGACACAAAACCAGAAAGCTTATTATACCTTTAAGCAGGCCTCAATCAAGAGGGATAGCCTTCACTCAGAGGGTCCTGGTGCAGTACGTCATGGGCAGTATCTAATAGCTGACCACCCAAACAGAGTGTAGTCTAAGTCAGGACTATTGCTTGTTGGTGTTTTTCTCATGGAATGCAAGGGAGCTAATTATTACAAGAGATAAAAGTGGATGGCACAGCTATTGCTGTTGGTGCAGCTGGGAAGTTGTCCTGAACGAGCAAGTAGACAGCACAGAGGGCTTGCAGGGTTAGTGGTATCGGGGGTTGGGGTGAGAGTGAGCGGGGAAGAAGTTGCAGGCAATACCGAGAGTGGTGGAGCATGTGGCTTGGTGGACGGTGGGTGCAGTAGATTTAGTGCGTGGTATTGGAAAAAACACGGCTGCACTTATGCTGGCAGAATGGAGAATGACATTAACCTTCTTCCTACAATGCTGAGCATTCCTCTGGATGACTGAGACTGCTCTAATCTGGTGGCAACCTCAGACCAGGCTAGTACGGCCTGGTGTCATGGCCTCCATGACAAGGTTATGCACCATCCCATTCAACAGGACCTCCAGGACGCTGTCTGCAAAATAGGGTGTCAATTTCCTTCTGTCTGCTCTAGCCAGGGCAAATGTCAGAATTGCACTGGGCAGGTCCAGACTGACAGTGTTTGTTCAGGTGCACATTGGTTAGGGCACAAGGGATGCTGATGAATTCCCAGATATTTGCTGAGTGGCAAGATGTTCTGGGAATGGCGTGTGGTAAGATGGGGGTGGAGACTGTATATGAGAGATGCCATGGGGAATGTGTAGGTATTTAAGGAAGAGAGTTTGATAAGTTACAGTGAGAAAACTGGCTTGGCTTCGTGGCAAGCAACTCTCCAAAAATCTCAATGTAACTCAGACTTAGTAAAAAAAATAGGATTCAGCCGAGAGGTTCTGACTCACAGGCAGGGACTGTGACAGAGAACAACCAAAATTTGTTTTGGCTGATGTGAACGTAACTCATTCAATCTTACACCATTACATTTCTGAGGCTTTACAGAACTGCAAAAATTGTTATGTTCTTTTACAGAATTCAACTGCTGTATGCTTCAATTATATATTTCTACATAAACATTTTTGCAAGTTCTTCCACAATTTTAAGAAATACAGGAGTAGAAATGGCACTAGAAAGATCCAATATGGTGGGTGACTTGTATGTAAACATTCTCACCAGAAGAATGCTACCTTGCATATTTGTAAAAGATAAGGCCAGTGCTCATTCCTGAAACAGGCATTTTGTTTATACAACAATATAGCCTATTGCCTACTTTACGATTCCTATTACAATTTAGGTTGGCCTAAAAGGGGGAAATATCAGTATTGGACTATTTTCAAGCCTACATATGGCCTAATCAACAGCTCATAAAGCCTGCAATCAAAAAGATCTGTTTTGCGAAGAAAATCTACGTAATGTGGAACTGTAAGGGACACTCCTGCTCCTACTGACTCCACAACAAACTTCAATACTATTGTAGACCACTGCTTGATCACCTCCCTCCCCTACAGGTCTTAGCAAATGTGCCACTGCCACTGCGACAATTACCTTGAATTGATGTCAACTTTAGTGGCAAGATGCCTGATGGGATATGGTGTTAGCAGCTCACCAGCCTAACTAAGATGAAATCTGGATTTCAACTTTGATTGGGCTCAGGTTCACCTATTTCAACACAAGGATTATTTTCTGTAACAACATTTACTTTTCTTCCAGGCCTTTGCCTTCACATCCTGTTCTTTGGCGAGGAGGACCTTTGTGATCTTCAGCATTCACGCTCTACCTGAACCCCTCCTCTGGTTTCTCACCTTCTCTAGATCTATTCATTAAGAACTGCTGGCTGTAGCTCAGCTGTCGAAATTTCTTTGCCTCCCCTACTCACTCTAATCTGTCTCCTTTTGACTTTTCTGCACTCCATTCCCTTCAATCTAACCTAACATTGTCATGCACTCAACTGACAATGCAGTGCTGTTATTGCTTGGAGAATGAACCTCTTTCCTCGAGAAGCCAAATGCTAACTCTCTGACACTTCTTCCTGATTTAACTTGGACCATGACTCCACCACTGAGCATCAAGACATTGTCATCACATTTGTCACTAACCTCTGAAGGTCTTCCTCACATGGCCTGTAACCTAAAGACTCCATAAATATAAAAATGGGGTTTTGGCACTTATTCATGCAACAACTCAGATGTTCTGACATGTTAGGTTCTACTGCAGGAGTTTGACTAAAAAGATCGAATTTTTTTTGCTCCGATTGTTTATCCGATGACGAGTGTCATTTTTTTTAACATTGAGCAATCTGGTTTTTCTGTCTCTTTCCAAAGATCATAAACACTATTCTGGTAGACCAATAGTTTCAGCCTGCTATTACCTGGTGAGAATTTCACTCAATATCTTCTGATCTACATCTGTGACTCTTTCAAATGTCCTCTGTTGCTTTAAGAATTTTCAATTTCCTGGCCCTAATCACCTTATCTTCACTCTGGATGGCGAATCTTTCTGCATCTTGATCCCCAACAGGAAGGACTGAAAGTTCTCTACCTCTTCCATGAATGGACGACCACCAGTATCCATTCAAGAATCAGTATCCTCTGCCTGGCTAAAAATGTTCTCACATTGAAAAACATCTCCTTCAACTACTTCCTCAAAATAAAAAAAAAGGTGCTGTAAGGGTACGCACATTGATGACTACTGTATATTGATGCCATTTTTGCCCTGAATTGGAAAGTGCGATCAACAGTGTTGTCAAATAGCATGTACTTTGCAATAATCTACTCACTAATATTTACTTTCGGTTCCGTCATGACCAGTCAGTTTTTTGACTCAAAAAATGCCTTGATTCAAACATGGAAAACTCCAGAGCTGAGGGGAGAGTAACTGCATTTGACAGCAAGGATGCATTTGGCTGAGTGTGGCACTAAGGGGTCCTAAAAAAACTAGAGTCAATGGGAATCAAGGGAAAACTCTCCACTGGTTGGAGTCATACCTGGCACAAAGGAAAATAGTTGTGATTGTTCGAGGTCAGTCACCTTGCTTTCAAGAAATCTCTACGCAAGTTCCTCAGGGTAATGTCCTAGGCCCAACCATCTTTAGCTGCTTCATGCGTGACCTCCCGTCCATCACAAGGTCAGAAGTGGGGGTGTTCACTGATGACTGCACAATGTGCAGTACGACTCACAACTTCTCATTTACTGAAGTAGTCCATGTCCAAATGTAACAAGGACTGGACAGTTTCCAGGCTTTGGCTGACATGTATCAAATAAAATCTCTGGCACTTAAGTGCCAGGCAATGACCATCTACAATAAGAAAGAATTTAACTATCCCCACTTTGCAATCAGTGGCATTCCAACACTGAAACCTCACTGTCAACAACCTGGGCATTACCATTGACGAGAAACTAAACTAGACTAGCTACATAAATACTGCGGACATAAGAGCAGATCAGAGCTAGGAACCATGAGACAAGTTACTCATATCTTGACTCACCAAAGCCTGACCACCATGTACAAGGCACAAGTCAAGAACATTCACCACTTGCCTGGATGAGTGCAGCTCCAATAACACACAAGAAGTTTGACATAATTCAGAAAAAACAACCTGCTTGATTGGCACCACATCCCAAACCTCACACCCTCCTCTGCTGACACACAGTGGCAGTGGTGTGTTCCATCTACAAAATGCACTGTGACGACTCGCCAAGACTCCTTCAACATCATCTTCCAAACCCATGACCATTACCAATGGAAGGACAAGGGCAGCAGACACACAGAAATATCACCACCCGCAAGTTCCCTTCCGAGCCACTCACGATCCTTACTTGGAAATATTTTGCTGTTCCTTCAGTGTTGCTGGGTCAAATCCTGGAACTTAATCTCTAACAGAACTGTGGATGTATAAACACCAAATAGACTGCAGTAGAAGGGCAACTAGAAATGGGCAATTTGCATTCTCCCTTTTCACATAGCATCCTTGTTGTCAGATAGTTACTAATCATGGATCTCCACGCATCTTTATGCAATTATACCACAATGGGAAGACAGGTCCCAAGAACTATGGCGGCCAATGCAGAGTGTGAATGTGCACCCTGGCATTAAACACTTTATTTTAACACACCTGAGCTAACTGGGCACCATGATCTAACTGATGAGACCAAACAAATTTTATGTGAACGTTTTATGTGCCACCTACATTTAACCCACAAGTAAGTGTCCAGGTGTTTGTTGTTTGATTTTTCACCTTTCTTTTACACTGATATTTCAGGCTTTGCAGTGTCTAATTAAATTTATAGGACAGCACCTCATCTTTCAATTAGGAACCTCTAGTTTTCGAGATTTAACATTGAGTTCAATAATTTCAGACTGTAATCTCTGCTTCGATTTGCTTCTTTTTCAGCTTTTGGTTTGATTTTATTTGTATTTTTAGACAGCAGCTGCTCATCATACTGCCATTCACACCTCGTCTAGACAATCCTTCTGTTTCTTTCCTTGTCCCATTACCACTCTGTTTGGCCTTGTCCCACCAATAATGTCATTTCATCCATTCTGACATCCAGCCTATCACAGACCTTTCCTTTTGTTTTCTTTTCTCCCCCTTTTCACTTGTTTAAATCGTATTGTGTAACTAACTTTTCCCAGTATCGATGAAAAGTCATTGATCTAAGAAGTTAATTCTATTTCTTTCTCTACCAGTGTTGCCATACTTTTAGCATCCAGTGTTTTGCTTTTGGATCAATACTTGTACCTAGTTTGTATCAAAAGAGGATATCATTATCATTGTATCATTATCTAACTTTATCTAGCTAGCCTCCTGATATTCTATTGTTACTGAGTTACCTATAACTACGGAACAATAAATGGTACAAGTATAACTATAAGAATGATTCACAAACCCCTAAATTTGGCCCATTTTGACTTAGGAGGTGTTTTGTGTAGAAAGGAAACTGCAAGAAGTGATCCTTGGAGATAGATATTTAATGGTGGATAAAAACTGAAAGAACTGCGGATGCTGGAAATCAGAAACAAAAACAGAAATTGCAGGAAAGCTCAGCAGGTCTCGCAGCATTGATGGAGAGAAATCAGAGTTAATGCTTCGGGTCCAGTGATCCCTCTTCAGAACTCTGTATTTAATGAATGTAATGGGGGTCTGAAGTGGCAGTGGGAGTCTGCATCACCACCTTTTGGGAAAGCTGACCAAATTAAATGCCAGTCGAGCACTTAATTGAGCAGCTGCAGACTTTCCCCGGGACCAAAGACCCTGTGATAGAAATCTTGGCCTGAGATGTGCATTGGTCAACAGCCCCTGCAGGAGCAGTGGCTGCTGCCAATAAAGCATCCACTCTAGGCTGTAGATTTTCAAGGAGTGGTACCACTCAAAAATATTCTTAGTCTCGCTTCTGTCTTCATGACCCAACTGTGATCTAATATTTTATTCCAATATGACATGTCCTGCCCTTCCTAGATATCCCAGTTCAATCCTCAAGCATGTCTAGTTTGCCTTTATTTTGCTATCGGGGGAGGTTGGCCTAGTGGTATTATCGCTAACCAGAGACCCCAACTAATGTTCTGGGGACCCAGGTTCCAATCTTGCCATGGCAGATGGTGGAATCTGAATTCAACATTAAAAAAAAATCTGGAATTAAGAGTCTAATGATTGTGGGAAAAAAAAACTCAACTGGTTCATTAATGTCCCTTAGGGAAAGAAACTGCTATCCTTACCTGGTCTGGCCTACATGTGACTCCAGTCCCACAGCAATGTGGGTGACTTTTAACTGCCTTCTGGGCAATTAGGGATGGGCAATAAATGCTACCTGGCCACTGACACTCTCATCCCGTGAATGAATGAAACAAAACAGGGTGTACATGTCTTCAGCATCCCACTCCTATTCCTTATTTCTTTTACTATCTATCTCCATCCCATCCAACGTGTAATATTTTAGTCATATCTTGCATGTCGGGTCTGATCCTAACTAACAATCTAAGCATTGACCTTATCCTGGCTCCAGTCCCATTTTATTAATTTCAATTTAATAACATGGGCCTAAAAACTTGGTGCCAGATTCAAAAAGTTGAATCCAGAGTCTATAAAATATATTTCTATTTAGCACACATTTCTCACACGATACTCCACACAACGTTAAAAACACCAGTCCATAATAAACACTGTCTACACTGGACTTAGTCTGATGGAGCAATGTGCGATTGTAATGAGAACATTTTTACACTGTCCAATGAAATTCAACATGGCTGGAATTATTATTCAATAAGCATACTGTCCAGCTCTCTTATACCTCAAAATGGTCACCTTTGTTAAATGTATTATTACATTTAATGTTAGAACTATAAATAGTTATCTTTATTTCCTGCAGTGATCAACAATTAACTTGTTTTTAGCTAAAAAAAAGTCACTGAATTTATTCAAGGTTGAGTTAGATAGATTTTTGACAGAGAAGGGAATCAAGGGTTAATGGGAGATAGGCAAGAAAGTGGGGTTGAAGCCACAATCAGATCATTGTTGATACTATCAAATTCTGCAGCAGGCATGAAAGTACAAATAGCCGACGACCGATCCGAAGTCTTATATTCCTATTACCTTTGTGACACAGTCCAAGCCATTGGTGAGTGTAGGTGGCACAGGCGTCATGGTGGAGTGGAGACCGTAATTATATCAGCCATGATCTTATCAAGTGGTGGAGCAGGCTCAGAGTGACGAATGGGCTTCTTTTCCTCCTCAGGCCTCTGTTCTCATTATCCATGTTCTATGGTCTGGGCTACAAGTGAGTGTTAACAGAATGGGACCATAGTGGAGAGTGCTCAGCAGCAAGGGCAAGGTGAATGGCTGTCAGCAGGCCCCACCTTCCTGATACCAAGTCACTCGATCATGTACTGAAGGCGTTCAAGGGAGAGTCTTCCCCTGGAAGCCTGCAGGCAAACACAATAGGATTTGCTATTTGGGATTTGCAACTGTGGGGTAAGGCTTTTGAGTGGGCATTATTTGGCTACATTTTTTTATTCATTAACGGGATGAGGGTGTCGCTGGCTAGGCAGCATTTATTGCCCATCCCTAACTGCCCAGAGGGCAATTGACAAAGGATTCTTGGTTGTCATTAGATTCTTAATTCCAGATATTTTTATTGAATTCAAATTCCACCATCTGCCATGGCAGGATTCAAGCCCAGGTTCCCAGAATGTTTTCTGGTTCTCTGGATTAATAGTCCAGCCATAATATCACTAGGCCATCGCCTCCCTGCATAATGACCTCAGTTGGCAATGGGTAGAAAAGCCATTTGACAAGCCATCCACAGAAAGACCATACAAGAAACAAAAAAACTGCAGATGCTGGAAATCTGAATCAGAAACAGAAATTCTGTGGAGGATCCAAAAAAAATGGACTCTGCTTTCTCTCCTCAGATGCTGCCAGAACTGTTGAGTTTCTCCAGTAATTCCTCTCACAGGAAGACCATTGCTGGCCTTAACTTAATACGGACACAGGTGGAAAGGTGCTGACTCTCCACCTTAACGGTCCAATAATTATTTCCATGACACCAAACCCACCTCTGTAGAGAACATTCTGTAGACACCCATCACAATTCTCAACACGGCGACTTCTCAATTCAGTCTGCATGATCACGGGAAACATTGAGAGATAAGTAAGCAGCTTCTTAGGGGTAATGAAAGGAAACTAGTATGGCCTTCACCTGCTTTGGTGCTTTATTGTGTCACCAGCTGAAGAGATATGCTAAAAGAATTGGATACAGTGCACCATAACCAAAAGGATGAAGTAAAAATGGATGAGATAACACA